>NC_132804.1:37062909-37172909 GCF_048594095.1 Paramormyrops kingsleyae
GCTAGAGGTCAGAGGAGAATGGGCCGACTGATTCAAGCTGATAGAAGAGCAACTTTGACTGATATAACCACTCGTTACAACCGAGGTATGCAGCAAAGCATTTGTGAAGCCACAACACGCACAACCTTGAGGCGGATGGGCTACAACAGCAGAAGACCCCACCGGGTACCATTCATCTCCACTACAAATAGGAAAAAGAGGCTACAATTTGCACAAGCTCACCAAAATTGGACAGTTGAAGACTGGAAAAATGTTGCCTGGTCTGATGAGTCTCAATTTCTGTTGAGACATTCAAATGGTAGAGTCAGAATTTGGCGTAAACAGAATGAGAATATGGCTCCATCATGCCTTGTTACCATTGTGCAGGCTGGTGGTGGTGATGTAATGTTTTCTTGGCACACTTTAGGCCCCTTAGTGCCAATTGGGCATCGTTTAAATGCCACGGCCTACCTGAGCATTGTTTCTGACCATGTCCATCCCTTTATGACCACCATGTACCCATCCTCTGATGGCTACTTCCAGCAGGATAATGCACCATGTCACAAAGCTCGAATCAATTCAAATTGGTTTCTTGAACATGACAATGAGTTCACTGTACTAAAATGGCCCACACAACAACCAGATCTCAACCCAATAGAGCATCTTTGGGATGTGGTGGAATGGGAGCTTCGTGCCCTGGATGTGCATCACACAAATCTCCATCAACTGTAAAATGCTATCCTATCAATATGGGCCAACATTTCTAAAGAATGCTTTCAGCACCTTGTTGAATCAATGCCACGTAGAATTAAGGCAGTTCTGAAGGCGACAGGGGGTCAAACACCGTATTAGTATGGTGTTCCTAATAATCCTTTAGGTGAGTGTATATCTGTTAACCCTGATGATACATCACTCCTATCTCGGTTAGAAGACTGTCTGTTAGATATCCGGTGCTGGATGGCAAAAAATTTCCTAATGTTAAACACAGAAAAAACATAAGTACTGGTAATTGGTCCTAAGACTGCAAGAAATAAGTTTCACCACCTCAGCATTAGTGGCCTTCCTACACAACCTAACACGGTGGTTAGAAATCTTGGTCTTCTAGTTGATTCAGATCTATGTTTTGATGCACACATAAGTATTACTAGAACTGCGTTTTATCATCTACAGAACATACCCAAGCTTCGTAAGATGCTCTCACTTCGTGATGCAGAAAAATTAATACATGCCTTCGTAACTTCCAGACTGGACTACTGTAATGCCCTCCTTTCTGGTTGCCCATCTGGATCCTTACATAAACTTTAGCTGGTACAGAATGCAGCAGCCAGAGTTCTCACAAACACTAAAAAATTTGATCACATTACACCAGTCTTATCCTCCCTTCATTGGTTACCAGTTAAGTCTCGGATTGACTATAAAATACTACTATTAACCTATAAAGCACTGAATAGCCTTGCACCAGAATACCTTGGTGATCTGCTGACCTCATACAACCCCGCGCGCTTGCTTCGTTCTCAAGGCGCGGGATATCTGTTTCTACCCTAGGTACTAAGAGCTACGGCAGGCTGCAGAGCTTTCTCCTATAGAGCTCCCCAGCTGTGGAATGGTCTTCCACCGGATGTGCGGATTTCAGGCTCACTCTCAATATTCAAGTCTAGACTAAAAACACACCTGTTTAGTTTAGCTTATACGGACACTACTTCTAGCTCTAGCTAATTCCTCACTCCCAGTTAGACCTATAGTGTGAGGTGTAGAGCTGGATGGGGATCGGTGCCATTAGCTTTGGATTATGTGCAAATGGCGGCGCCCTGTTCGGCTGCGGCTGCATTAGCTCACGATGACATCGGACCACTTTTGGGTGTAAACTCAGTTAAAACTCAAACTTCGGCGATTAGCTCGCAGCATAATATCAGTAAACTAGTGTACGATCGCCAGCTTTTACTTGGACTACGTACATCGAGCAGTTTTCATGCCGTGGACCCAAACACCCTGGCGGAGCTACGCAGCTTTGGACTGCTACAGCCTGTGGCCGAGGCAGCAGCGGAGCTCCCTTCCCATACAGACCGGCGCAGGAGAAGACGAAGGCGGTGCGACAGGAAGTGCAAGCGGGGCTGTCGGGGCGGGCTAACGGCTAAGCTAAGGGCTAACCCATGCAGAACACCGCTTCCATCTGTTTTGCTTGCTAACGTCCGCTCCCTGGAAAACAAACTGGACTATCTAAAGCTGGATTTAACCACAAGACGGAAGGTGAGAGACTGCTATGTTATGATTCTGACGGAGACATGGCTGAACTCGGGCATCTCCGATGATGCGGTTAGCTTGCAAGGGCTAACAACATTTCGGCTGGATAGGAACCAAGTCCTTAGCGGTAAATCCCGTGGAGGCGGTTTATGCATTTACATTAACAACAGATGGTGCAATGATGCAGCAGTGATCTCAAGTCAGTGCTCTCCTGACATAGAGCTGCTTACTGTAAAATGCAGACCTTTTTATCTGCCTAGGGAATTTACCATTATTATCCTCATGGCTGTGTACATCCCCCCCAGTGCGGACACAAAGGAGGCCCTGTATATTCTTTATCAGACCATCACTGAGTTGCAAGCCATGCATCCAGAAGGGGTTTTCATTGTAGCAGGAGATTTCAATCAGGCTAACATGAAAACAGTTCTCCCCCATTTCCAGCAATATGTGGACTTTGCTACAAGGGGAAACAACACCCTGGACTTAGCCTACACAAACCTAAAGAATGCTTTCAGAGCTGTCCCCCACCCCCACCTTGGCTCCTCAGACCATCTCTCTGTTATGCTAATACCTGCATACAGGCCCCTGCTGACCAGAGGAAAACCCATTGTAAGGCAGGTGAGGGTTTGGCCTGAGGGAGCAATGGAAGCCTTACAGGACTGTTTTGAGCGCACGGACTGGGACATGTTCAGAGCTGCTGCCACTGATAATCAGCACACTAATGTGGAGAAGTATGCTGAATCTGTATCTGCCTACATCCAAAAATGCACAGAGGATATCTGTGTCATGAAGAACATCACCACAAGGGCCAATGAGAAGCCATGGATGACGCAAGAGGTACGTGAGAAGCTAAAAGCACGGAATATCGCTTTCAAGTCGGGTGATGAGACTGCACTCAGAACAGCGAGAGCCAACCTCAACCGTGCTATAAGAACAGCAAAGCGTGCCCATGCGGAGAAGATCCAAAATCTCTTCCGTGACCCCAGTAACACCAGGCAATTGTGGCAGGGGATTCAGGCAATAACAGATTACAAGGCGGCTGCTCCACTGTGTGACAACAACCCACATCTACTGAATAAACTCAACAGTTTTTTCGGTAGATTTGCAAGAAATGACATCACTCCTGCAATAAAAGCCAATCCTCACCCAGATGAAAAAGCACTGAGCCTCAATGTGGCTGATGTCCGGAGAACCCTGAGGAAGGTGAACACACGGAAGGCAGCAGGCCCCGACAACATTCCAGGACGAGTACTCAGGGAGTGTGCTGACCAGCTGGCACATGTCCTTACGGACATCTTCAATACCTCACTGGTGCAGGCTGTCGTTCCATCATGCTTCAAGTCTGCTACTATCATTCCAGTGCCCAAAAAATCCACCATCACATGTCTTAACGACTATCGCCCTGTTGCACTTACTCCCATAATGATGAAGTGCTTCGAGAGGCTGGTAAAACACCACATCATCTCTACACTGCCACCTATATTTGACCCATTTCAGTTTGCTTACCGGCCAAACCGCTCCAGAGAAGATGCCATTTCCTCTGCTCTTCACCTGAGCCTAGGACATTTGGAGGACAAGGACACTCATGTACGAATGCTGTTTGTTGATTTTAGTTCAGCGTTCAACACGATCATCCCCCAGCAGCTGGTGAGCAAACTGGGCCCCCTGGGTATCAGCACACCCATGTGCAATTGGCTGCTGGACTTCCTCACTGCCAGACCACAGTCAGTGAGACTGGGTAACAACATCTCCAGCTCCATCACTCTCTCCATCGGTTCCCCTCAGGGCTGTGTCCTCAGTCCTTTGCTGTTCACGTTGCTGACTCACGACTGCTGTGCTGCATCTGCCTCGAATCACATCATAAAATACGCAGATGACACAACAGTGGTGGGTCTCATTAGGAACGACAACGACCAGCCCTATAGAGAGGAGGTGAAGCGACTGGTGGGATGGTGCAGGCATAACAACCTGATCCTGAACGTTGAAAAGACCAAGGAGATGATCATCGACTTCAGGAGAAAACAGCCCAGTCATTCACCACTCGCCATTGACAACAATGTCGTGGAGGTGGTCAGCAGCATAAAATTTCTGGGTGTGCAGATGACTGGAAACCTGGACTGGTCACCAAATACAACCTCACAGGTAAAACGGGCTCAGCAGAGGTTGCATTTCCTGCGCAGGATGAAGAGAGCACACCTTTCCTCTCCCATACTCACCACTTTCTACCGAGGCACCATAGAGAGCGTGCTAACCAGCTGTATCTCCATCTGGTTTGGCAGCTCAAAAGCCTCAGACAGAAAATTGCTGCAGAGAGTGGTGAGGACTGCAGAGAGGATCATCGGGACTTCTCTTCCATCCATCCAGGACATTGCACTTAAACGCTGTCTGAGGAGAGCCCGTGACATCATCGGGGATTCCACCCACCCGCACCACGGTCTGTTCTCCCTGCTGCCTTCTGGGAAGAGGCTTTGCAGTATTAAGACCAGAACAGCCAGATTCTGCAACAGTTTCTTTCCTCAAGCCATCAGACTCCTGAACTCATAACAGCCCCTCCCCTACACACCTCTCCCCCACACTCCGTGTCTCTCCATCCATGCACATGTCACTTTTCAAAGAACTTGCACTGTGTCTTGCACTGTCTACTGTCTTGCACTATGTCTTGTGGTGATGTACACTGTGTGTTTTGCTGCTAAATTGTGGTACTTGCACTCTGCTCCTATTTATATATTTATATATACATCTTTTTACGTATATTTTATTACACACTCTGCCAGGCTGATGTCGAGCAAAATAAATGCAACGCAATTTCGTTCTGTTGTGCACTAACCCGTGTATCTCTGAATGACAATAAAGTAACTATTCTATTCTATTCTATTCTAAACTGAATTGACAGTGCTGTCACTCAAGCTTCACAATTGCTTGTGGGATTGGAGTGCTGACATTTCAGGGACTCCCCATGCCTGCTTTCTCACTTGCATCTCCCTCCTACTTATGCTGCCATAGCCATATCTGCCGGAGCTTGCACATTGCACTTCATATTGCACTCATCTAACTTTTAGCACTGCCTATAGTCTCCCCTACTTTGACTAATTGCATATTTTATTTCCCCTACTCCTCCTGGGGGGTGCTGCCTGGAGACCTCAATCTATCAAGATGTCCAGCACACCCTGCAACATGTGACGTTGCCACTACCAATGACGTCCGTGCATCCAGCTTGCCGTTCTGCCTGTGTCATCTTCCATGTATGACCCGCTGCCTGCCTTCTGGTTGCCTGGCGATTGGAGGGAACATTGGCACCGGCTTGTCATCACCCCCATGCTCCCTGTTTGTGTCTCAAATTTTACTATATTTGACTCTCCCTGCCGGCCCCTGGAGGATGGGCTCCCCCTTTGAGTCTGGTTCATCCCAAGGTTTCTTCCTTCTCGGGAGTTTTCCTTGCCACTGTCACCTATGGCTTACTCACTGGGGGCTTTGGGTGGGGATGCTGGAAAGCGCTTTGAGATGATGTAATGTTGTGATAATGCGCTATACAAAAATAAGAGGCTCTTACTTAAACTCAAAGTGACAGGTATTTTAGGAACTGTAGCGACCTGGATTGATAACTGGTTAACAGATAGGAAGCAGTGAGTAGTTATAAGAGGCACAATGTCACAGTGGGCCTGCGTTCATAGTGGGGTACCGCAGGGTCCAATTTTAGGAGCACTATTGTTCCTAATTTACATAAATGATATAGACATCAATATATACAGTAAACTGGTGAAACTTGCAGATGACACCAAGGTGGGTGGTGTAGCAGATACTGAACTAGCGGCTCAGCAGCTACAGCGCGATCTTGATTTAATTAGTGACTGGGCCGACACCTGGCAGATGAAAATTAACATAGACAAATGTAAGGTACTCCATGTAGGGAGCAGAAATATAAAGTACAGGTATTTTATGGGACCTACTGAAATAAAGGTAGCTGATTATGTGAAAGACCTTGGTGTGTATGTTGATGCTTCCATGTCTTATTCTCGCCAGTGCGGGGAAGCAATAAAAAAAGGCCAATAGGATGTTGGGGTATATCTCCAGGTGTGTGGAGTTTAAGTCAAGGGAGGTAATGCTAAGATTATACAATTCCTTGGTGAGACCTCACCTAGAATATTGTGTGCAGGTTTGGTCACCATATCTTAAAAAGGACATTGCGGCCTTAGAAAAGGTGCAGCGTAGGGCCACAAGAATGATTCCTGGTCTTAGAGGAATGTCATACGAGGAAAGGTTAGTTGAGCTAAATCTGTTCAGCCTCAAGCAAAGGAAACTGAGGGAGGAACATGATCCAGGTCTATAAGATTCTAACAGGTTTGGATGCTGTTCAACCAAATAGTTACTTCAGCATTAGTTCAAATACAAGAACTCGTGGCCATAGGTGGAAATTAGCGGGATAACATTTCAAACTGGATTTAAGGAAGCACTTCTTTACACAGCGTGTAGTCAGAGTATGGAATAGTCTTCCTGATAACGTAGTGCAAGCTGAATCCTTGGGTTCCTTTAAAATCAGAGCTAGATAAGATTTTAACAACTCTGAGCTATTAGTTAAGTTCTCCCCAAGCGAGCTCGATGGGCCGAATGGCCTCCTCTCGTTTGTATAGTTCTTATGTTCTAAATTTGTTGTTTGTTGTAGTAGTAGTAGTAGTAGTAGTAGTAGTAGTAGTAGTAGTAGTAGTATCTGAGGCAACAAATCTACCCTACTGAATCAATATGCCACCCTTTAACTGATGGTTTTTAGCGGATTTGTTTTCAAGTATGAGATCAAATTCAAAAGTATGAGATGCTACCACAAAACATTTCTGCAGCTTGTATGCAGTACTAAGAAGAAAAGTGTAACTATTCACAAGAATTGTACATATGTACGAAAAATGATAAGTATTGCCTGCTCAAGTTGATATGCAGTATGAACTTCAGACAGACCATGAATTACGGTATTCTAATAACTTATGAAGACTGAACATTCTCCAAAAATTTTCTACCCATTGTCATTATCAGTGCCAAGGTCTACATTAGAGGTGCACCAGTCTGATATTCAGCACAGATCCATACCTACTAGAGCAAGGGTGGGGAACTTGTTCCATGGAGGGCAGTTGTGGGTGCGGGTTTTTGGGATGACCTCTCAATCAGCAAATAATGAAACAGTAGTTCTCATCTCCAGTCATGGGGACCCACTATTACTGGCTTATTGAGAAGCCATCCCAACAACCTGCACCCACACCAGCCCTCCATGGAACAGGTTTCCCACCCCTGTGTTAGACGGAACTGCTTTCGGACATATGTGACCGATCCATGTCTGATTTTTGAGTTTTTGGCAGTCTATAAAATGATAGCTCCCATTTCTTGTTAAATTGATTTGAACAATAAATTAAAATGACAGCTTTTTCTCAATTTTAGATGTCTGTTTTGCAGCATTCAAACTGAATGATGAACTGAACTACTCAGATTTTTTTGCCACTCAGGGGGTGTGAGCGCAGTCACTACTGTGATGTCATTTTGATACCCTTTGCAATAGGGAGAGCATAAAAATATCAAGTAAGAGGGTGACGATCTGGAAGCATTTTCTGCTTGAAACAACTATCAGCACAGCAATTTGCAATCTTTTTAAAAGTATTGAGAGGTGAAAGTAGTGAAAAATGCCACTGAACAAAGTGCACACAACCATACGAGTCAATGCGAGTAATATTACAAAAGCAATGAATGAATCGGGAATTGCTACACTGGGCCGTTTTGCACACTCGCTATAGCTTGTGATACATGAGGGGCTGCTATTCCAATGAAGTTTAAGTGACGCTATTGCCAGGGGGAGAAAAATTCTAGGGCATGTTAAGCATTCGCCACTTACGTATAGTCTCCTGGAAGATATTGAAATTGAACTGCAAATGCTTCAAAAATGCTTAAAACAAGATGTACAAACAAGGTGGAAAAGTACATTATGTATGTTTCTAGAAGCACAACAAAGCTTTTTTGACATTTTTTTCCATTTGTATTTATTAGTTTAAAAAAGTACTCATATCCCCCAGTACCCTGTGTTCAGGCATCAGGAGCATATTGGGACTAAAATAGTGGGATCAGTGCACCTCTAATAATATTAAGGTAGAATGAGCTCTTGTATCGCAATCTGCATCAAACTGAGAAATAAAAAATGTGGACTGGCCCTTCCAAGTATTTAGATATGTACAGTGGTACCTCGGTTCTCAAAGTCACTAGAACTCGAATTTCTTGAAAGTCGAACAAACCAGTTTTACCTAGAACTCGATCTGAATATCAGAAGTCGAACCGTGAACGCTGACCTAATAAATTGTACGCGCCAGGAAATGAGTCGTACTAAAATGCAATTCTTACTTGAATGCCTTCTTCACAGATTGGACGATTAACCAAATAAAGCAGTGCAACATTACAGTAACTAACAATAAATAAACCACTAACTTACGTGTACTATTAGAGCATTTATGTCATTTATTTAAACTTTATTTTACCAGGTAAATTAACTGAAAACCAGTTCTCACTGCTTTACGTGATATTCGGGAGAAATAGCAGATTACGCATCGGAACTGCCTGGGATTCAAACATCATACGTGTAACTAAACTCTTCAGCCAATAAGGGCAAAGGTGTGTCGTCACAGAGGCGGTTCCAGTTTGTGCAGCCGGGTAAGAGGTCGCAATGCATCTAACCGTAATGCATTGCGTCAGGATCAGAACGCGTTGCTTTAAGCCAGCGCTGTAAGCAAGTCGAACGCACCCAATGACCAGACTGGGGAAACTAACTGAAACGCGGACTTAATACAGAGGACTAATGACAACAACCAGAAACAGCTGATCACATGGGGATCCCACACGAGGTTAACGAGGGGGCGTGGCACACGGAAGGAGCGGACGATCGGGGCAGGACAGGGGTAATGTTGGGATAAGATCTTTATCGTTTTGGAAGTCATTAAGAAAAAAAATGCTCTTCTTGTTTTAACCTGTTCAATTTGTGTTTAAATGCTAAAAGAAAAAAAAACATATTTAGGTGTAATTTTGGGGGGCCGGGAACCAATTAATTGGTTTTCCATTATTTCTTATGGGAAAAATACGATCAGAACTCGAACTTTTTAGGATTCGATCAGGAGTCCGGAGCGGATTAAGTTCGAGAACCGAGGTACCACTGTATTTAGATATTATGTATCTAAATACATAATATCAAAATAGTTACAAATATTTCTATAAAAGTATATGGAACATTAACATTAGTTTAAACATTCAACAAAGATAAATAAAACATCGTGAAAATAAGACAAAACATTACCAGGTTAATTAAGAGAAGTCGAACAGGCTGGAAACGGTAGGAGAGAGGGATGCATACAAGCCGGCCCACAGTAATGGCTGCCCAGAAGACGCTGGCCAAATAGCCAGCTGTCCTGTGTGCCAGTGACATTGGGGGTGCCACTGCATAGGTATAAACAAACCCTGCATAAGCACCCTGCAGAAAATAGAAAGTAAAGAATATGGTCATTTAATCATTAATGACTATATATTCAACAGCAGCATTCTATGATATACTGGATATTTATCAGTTAATAACTTTGTAGTAAGATGATTTAAACCCTATTACTCTGCTGAAAAGGTTCTTTAACCACTGCTACAATGAAAAGGCAAATAACATTGTTCTTAAGTCACAAGGTGCTTTATCAAACTTGAAGGTAAACACATCCTTATAAGAAAGTAAATAAGACACGATTCACTTAGCAGTCTATTTACTGAAATGGTAAGAGCAGGCAGGGTGCAGTCAGCTACAGAACACTTCCTGCTGCTGCAATAGCAATTGGACACTCACCACAATGCCGTCCGTCATAAAAAGAACCATCCCACCCAGGATGTGGATTCCGAAGAAGGATGGGGGCAGGCCTCGCAGACTATTATTCTGACAGCAGCAGAATGGATCACTATGTCCTGCACAACCAGACCCTTTCAGAAAATCATTTCTCTTATGAAGTTTTAGCATTTATTCTTTCAGTTACACAATACTTTGTAATGTTCTGTATAAGCATTGTATAAGTACAATCACCCAAGTGCTGCCGAAGGATGTTTTTTGCTTACCGCCAGCATCTGGGTCTTTTGCATTCGACTCATGACGAGTTTCTATCGCAAGCTCATCCCGATCCAGTAATCGTGGAATACCGCTGGCACAGCAGGGAATCAGCTTCTCCCGGAACATTAACATGAATACTGCTATTGGCACGGGTAGCTGGGAAAGGGCAGCAGCAGTCAGATGAACTTCACCATTATTAAACCCACAGTATAAATGGCAAGAATCACCAGAAAACACTTTGCATAGCCAAAAATCAGATTCATAGATGTGTCATAGCTTAACTTTTGGTATAAAAGACTATTAAAAATGAGCTCAATAAAATATATTTAACTAAAAGTCACAATATGCAATGCATACATACTTTCTGAAAAGGCAATGCATAAACATTTATGGATCAGTCATTGACTCATTTAGGATGGGAACTGAATTTACATTTAACTTTTACCTGGAGAATCTAATCATACTATTAGAAATAAATGGTCGTACTAATCACTTGAGAATCTAATGATCTTTCCAGCTACTGTATACTTGCAGGTCAATAGTAGTTATAACACCAGCAAGTTGTCATTCGACAACTGACAATCCACTTCTCTACTTGGTTTAACTGATATTTTTGTGACTCCGTTATTTAGGCTACTTCACTTTCACGGATTCCTGGTCCAGTCAGAGTAATGCAGCTCTGCAGTGAGGTTATTCCTCAGTATATTAGAAATGTCTGTTTAACTTCACACTTATAGGGATTTGGTAGACTGGTAGAGGGGCTGCATTTTTCACCTACAATGTATTGTTCAGTTCAGTTCAATTTATTTTTATATAGTGGCTTTCACAACAGAGTCATCCCAAAGTGCTTTACACGGCTGTGTTGTGATACATTAAACATAATTTGAGAGAGTAATATAGAATGGAAAAAAGGAAGGGAAAGATATTAAAGAAAGAAAACCAGATGACACCCATTGTCACTCAAATGGCATGCTGAGACTACTGTGTAACAGGAATAATAATCTGCTCATGAAAAGCAAAGCATTACTCTGTATTACATTTTTAATAGGCTAATCTGAGAAATTGCAATAATCAGCAGAATGGCTTATTCATGTTATTTATTTAACTATTAGTAAAAGTCCATTAGAGATTAAGGTTTATGACAATGATGCAAAATGTTCCTTTCCATTCCTATACAAATGTTCAGCCAGTATTTCTTGCATCAAATGTCAACCAAGGAATGATAACTACCTAATTAAACAAACATGCTTGTTATTACAAAAATTCAATATAGGTACATGTAAATAAGTCAACCATGTCCTATGAATCATTTTGCATGCATCAAGCTTGCTACTGTACCCATTCAATAGCTTTGTTGCAGACAGACGTGGCTACTAGTATACTAAAGGGTAACAAAAATGGACACAGCTATGCTAGTTTTAGCATAAGTAAAATATTGTGAAACACTGGAATGAAAAACAATTCAACGGTTGGGCACAGGAAGACAACTTGTGTTCATTAAGTATTAATGAACACAAAAGGAGGAAAAATCGTGGTAGTGTTACTTACGTTTATGAGGGCCATGATCCAGAAGGCAAAGGAGACCTGCGTGATAACCTTGCCCTCCACAGGCAGTTGGTACTGGGATATGTTGGGCATGGGGCCTCCTGCTAGTGTGTTCCTCAGGTGCTCCATCATAGCAGTAGTGTTCCCAGTGCCATTGCTCACCACACAGTTTGTCTCAGACAGGAAGGGGTCAGCAATCAGTGGACTCACCAGAGCACCAAAGCCAATGAAAAAGTGAAGAGCCTGTGTATATTTCGCGGGGAGGGGTGTAGAAAAAGGGGTAACATTTATTAGACTATGGATGATTTGAAAAGGTGAAACAAAGTTGATTCCTTTCCTATATTATTATGCATTCCTTTGCATGTTGTGTCAGGTATCCCACTTAATTTTTATACACTGCTTCTTTCTTACTCCACTTAATGGGCTACTTTAAAAAGAAAGATTCCCGAACAAAAGTGCTGACAACTTTTATTTTCCCCATTCTAAAACAAGCAGTCACATAATGACACGATGATTTAAGATTACATTTTTTTTAAATGTTTTTTGAACCTACATGAATATCATGTTACCACACCAACTCTGCAGTATCACAAACATACACACAGGAAACAGAGGCAGACATTTCAGGTCCAGAAAGTAAAAATCCGATTCAACCGACCAGTTCAGTACACTCTGACTCTTTATACTCGACTGGTTGGTTGAAACAAAATACTGGTTTGGATTTTTTCTTTCTGGACCTGAAATATCTGCCTCTGATAGGGAAATATTTTGAAGAATTGCATATCTCCCTCTCTCTCATTCTTACTTTGCACTGTACTACTAATACTACAATTAGTATTATGAGAAATTGTGTACATGCATGCATTCCACCATATTACTGATTTCAAAAGGATCTTATGATAAATTTGGCATACATTCCAGGGTATAATTATCTGAACATAAAAAGCTAAGCTAAGATTTGGCATAAACATAAGGAGCTATGGACGTTATGATCACTGAGCACTCCCTCACCTGCAAGAAGATGGCAGAATCTTTCTGGTAAATCTTGACCAGCTGGATGTTGGCGATGGTGTCAATGACCCCCATGGCCAGACCAGCGATGGCCATAGCGACTGCAAGCAGCAGCACATTGTGACAAAGGGGAATGATGGCAAAAACCAGGGAGATTGACAGCGAGGACAGGAGGAGGGCAGACAATGCACATAAAAGCCTAAGGAGCAGAGGGGAAAAACAACATGGAAAACAAGCTATATTATTATTATAGTCTGCTATAGCTATATATAGATTCAAGATTCAAGATTCAAAGCGTTTATTATCATATGTACAGAAAAGTAGTATTTCTCAGTACAATGAAATTCTTACTTTGCTGTCCACTCACAAATGCCAGGTTAAATTAAATTAAAGTACAAAAGAGCATACTTGAGAAAAATAGTGCAAAAAGAGCTTAAAGTGCAAAGTGACCTGTTGTGCAAATGAGGTAGGTCATGATATGCAAAGTGATCTGTTATGTAATTGAGGTAGGTCGTCTATTTAGGAGTCTGATTGTAGTGGGGAAGAAAGAGTTGTTTAGCCGGGATGTTCTAGATTTCACACTTCTGAACCTTCGTCCCGAGGGCAGGAGTGTGAACAGTCCGTGTTGGGGGTGTGTCGGGTCTTTGAGGATGGAGGCAGCTATATATATATAGCATTAGAGTATATTGGTTGAAACGAGGAAAAGAATAGGGTGCAACAATGAGCTCACTACAAAGCTCTATATCTTACAGATAAAAGCAAAGTTTTCCTTAACAGTCATTTAGACATTTTCTCAGCAGTTTATTTTTTAGAATTAAAACCTCTGGGTCACCTTGACTCACTTTCTGATAAAACTTGGTCTACCGAGTTATCTAGTCCTGGACTCATAATGGCCTGAAGATTAAACACCACTAAGAAATCTGTATTTGCTAGCTAGTTCACCACAATTAGACATCATGATATAAAAGTACAGCAAAGTGTACACCTACAAAGTGCCATTCCTGTTGGCCTCTGAGAAAGTTCCATCAGTTTATTCACTACTCAAAACCAAAGTTATAAAGATACAGGATTGTGTTTCTAACACAATAAAGATTAATCGGAAAAAGTACAATAAACAATGTATGATATTTGGTTTCACTTACAATTTAATAAACAAAAGCACAGATACTGAAGGGAAACCTGGAAGGCCAACTGCTTTGCTGACAAATCGTCAGCCTGGGAACAACTTAGATAATTTGAAACGTTAATGTTAAAAGTAAAAATGTGTTAAAAGTCGAAACATGTAAAACCTTTAACCACACAGTATTCATAATAACCAAAATCAGTTTCTTTTTTGGGGCTCTTGGGTTCATGGATAGTGGTTATAAGTTATTTTTACCTGGCGAATGCAACAGAGAGAGAGAGAGAGAGAGAGAGAGAGAGAGAGAGAGAGAGAGAGAGAGCGCATAACAGACTGGAACAATAATTATATAATAAAATAAAAACAGCTTGTTCTTCTTTAAGCATATACTATACATTACATCAATACTGATTACATAATACAGCTAATAAAGAGTATAGAACAAACATGCCGCATCGGAAAAGACTATTTTATTAATCTTTTTATTAATGGCAACATTTTTCCATCACGGAAGGTATCCAAGTTCTCTCAAACGCACTAGCGCACTAACAGCGAAAATGCAAGTTGTTTTGTTCTTTGCCCCTAAGTAATAATGCGTTTCACTGGGGACATACTGCGCATTGCCGACATACCACAAAAAATGAATGTTTGTTAAATGTATGGTTTGCTTTGCGTCAAACAGTCCATCCCTAAACTGGCACAGTGCCAGCTAAACAGTCACACAGAAGAAATTAAGACAATTAAGTTAATTTGTGAATATACTTGCCGATGGGCAGAAAATGAAATCCGCGGTGTTATTTAAACAATATAACCAAATGCCACCAACACTTCCAGGTCAAACAGCTGCCATTTAAATGGCTTATGAAACATCAAAAATTGATGAAACATTGCACAAACCGAGGGGTTATAACTGTTGAAAAGATCGGGGACTAAGTCAAGTTTGCCTGGGGCTTGCCTTTTTTTTTTTTTTTTTTTTTTTTTTTTATAAAAGGAAGATAGGCATCGGGGCTAAAATACCATGGCACAAACCCGACGATCTCATCTATGTTTTATTTAAACTTCCTTAGATTCCAGTACAGACGCACTTATCTATATTTCTAATAACATTATAAAACAACCAAGAAACAAGACTTAACAGACCACACCAGATAAGCGCTAAAATATATTCGATAATTACCTCTTCTGTTGCTGTTGAAGTAAACAACCAAGTTATACTATTTTAACTAGTCAATAGTCATTTAAGGTTTGCAGCTAGGCACATAGTGAAACACCCCACAAACCCTGACCGGTATATGCGGCTGAAAGATTTTTGTAAAATAAGTAATTTCAACAGGCAAGAAAGTGTATCATGAAAACCCACGAACTAACCTCCCTCAATTAACATCGGATGGAACATTAGCGTTTGCAGTACTTAAATAAACACTCACGTTTTCTTGAAGACCCCACCGATCGAGCTACCGACAAGCAGGCAGAACTGCTGGGAGAAGAACACCCAGGTGATCTCCTGCAGCGTGGACTGCGTTTGACACCGAAGGTCCAGGATCGTGGGACCTAGGAAGGCGATACAGAGTCCGAAACTGAAGAAAACGCTCCAGTATGTCAGGGTATGCTGCCAGTTCCTTTTAAAGAGACTGAGAATCCGCTCGTCTACAATCATTTTAGCTTTGTCAGAAGTGAACAGATGAGCGATCCCTTCTCATCCCCGAAGTCGGGTAGCAGGGGACGCCGTACGTAGATATTGGAGTCGGTGCCGTCTCCTCCAGTCAGTGTTCCTGATACTTGTCAAACAACTTTTTTTCCTCCCCTATTTGCTTCTTCTCTTTCCTCTTCTCTCCCTGGTGAGTGTCAGGTGAATGGTAGGGGTAAGGGCTTTAAAGCAGGTGCATTTAAGTTTACCCTCCCCTTTTTGTTTTGGTATAGTAAAACAGTGCTTCCTCGAGGTTAATGCATACAACAGTTAATAGTTCACCGTTGTATTTCGTCGCACATCATAGCGTTGTACCTGTAGGATATAGTAGTAATATATTTTTCACAGAAAAACATTTTTGTAAATATGTTACCGCGGTTTCGGGTAAGTCTTTTCACCAGTATATGCGAATGTTTGTGTAGGTCTAAGCATAAAAAGGATGAGTTTTTAATATGATAAATTTATTATGTTATTAACTTTTAATCAGCTTTGGCAGTACTCACGTTACATTTTGTTTCATCACACTGTAATACAGTTAATCACACAACATATTACGTACATTTTATACAAAAAAAATCTAAATAAACTACATTTTATAAAACAAACACCCGTAATTGTTTAAATCAGCAGTAACTTGTAATGTACGTTTGTCATACGACTAACATAATAGTGGTAACATTTTGTGTTAAAATAATTATAGTAATCTTTTAAGACAATAAATATTTTTTACAACAAAACTACTTTGTGTTCCTTAAATATATTTTAAGTGATAGAATTTAAATGGTGAGTTGTATCCCGCTCTTTAGTAAAGGTTCGCTTGTATTTACAGTTATACTAATCTCCAATGAATATGTAAGAAAAGTGTCGCAGAGATGCTTACTGGTTGTGCAAGATAATGCATTATACAACATTACATGGTATATTGCATTTAACTACAACAAATTACAGACATATTTTATATTGTCAGTGACAATATAAAGAGGTATACTAACGTGTATTCTGTCCTTGGTTATATTAAATTTTAATGCTGTTATCCAAGCAAACACACACACACACACACAAACACATATTTTTCCCCTGAACTGTTACATTTATCAAGTGCAAAACACATAGTGCTGGAAGTCATAATTTTATCAATAATAATACTGTTATGGTGTCATCAGCCTTGTATATGGGGAAATACAGTCATTATACATTAATTTGTAGAACACCCTTTTTGTTTACTAATCTACATATGAAAATATCTAAATCAATATATCACAAGTTGTCCTTGTGTCTTCACAGATTAGAATTTGCTTAGTTGGGATATATGTATTTTACAGTCCCATTTTAATTACTTTTGTGATAAAACTTCCATCCATCTATCCAGCTTGTCCTATGCAGGGTTGCAGGGGATCTGGAACCTATCGTGGAGGCTACAGGCACAAGGCAGGGAACAACCAAAGATGGGATGCCAACCCATCACAGGGCACAATCATATACCATTCACACCTACAAGAAATTTGATAACTTCAATCAATCTCAGCATGTTTTTGCACTGTAGGGGGAAACCCAGAAGAAAATGCATGATGGCACAGGGAGAACATGCAAACTCCACACACATGGAACTCTGGCAGAGACTTGAATGCTGGTCCAAGAGGTATGAGGCAATAATGCTAACCACTGCACCACCATGCTGGCCTATGATAAAACTTTTTTTCTTCATTTTATGGTCCTATATATAAATGACATATAAAATACCAAAACTTGAAGGGAAATAAAATCACAACATTAAATAAAATACATATTCCCGAACTTGTCTTCATTTACCACAAAAAAACACACCCACAAAAACTTAACAAATGTTTGATTTCTCTTGAAAATTTAACTTGACCTGCACCAAAGTTTCCTATAACAAGTTATGAAGTCAAGCTTTCTCACAAGTTGGAAGCTAGATTGCTGTAACTGATTGTTGCTGATTGGCTACTTGTTTTTCTGCATCATTATTTTGGCTCGTAAGGTGCTACGAAAAACTGATTATTGGTTGTCTCATATTTGTTGCATTCTTCTGGACATCTCACTGGAGTAATGCAGAGGCAGTTTTCACTGCCCACTCATATTTGAAGGGTTACAGAAGACTTCCATGCTGCATGATCCAAAACTATGGACCGGAGTCTTGGCTGAAGAGCTAATTTCTTTACATGCATGGTTCTGTTGAAATGGAGCCTGCTTATTCTTTAGGACACCTTTCACCTTCAAAAGGATTAGAATATGCTCTGTCTCCGGTTTCTGCCTCGAGCTAAGGGGAGGAGAAAAAAGTCAGCAATACAAATGTATATATGACAAGTTATTCTTATACTGTTTCTGAGGGACACATATATTTACAATACAGCGTGAAGTCACAGGAATGTCTGTGGTGGACAGAGGCCTACCTCCTTGTTGAAATGCTGAGGCCCTGTGTCCAGGGTCTTTCTGCAACTGCACTTCTCTGAGGGAAAACACAGAGGATGCTGGAGAGAGAAAGGTGAGGGAGATGTGAGGAAAACCTGTACTAATAAAACTATACACACACCACTACTACACTAGTACACCTTTTATCTATTGCTATCAGCTGATATAGTATTTCAGAAGTGAGAAGTCAGAAAATGCTTGTCAATTAACATTTCCAGCTTGGCAGAGTGCAGACAAATTTGTTCTAAGATTACACCATTTTTTCTTTTTTTAATTCACTGGTATAAATCTTTGAAAACGACTCTCGTTTTCATTTATATTGTTAATCTTGTTTATGCAAATCAGAGATAGATCCAGGTCATAGTATGATTCCTAAAGAGAATGAGGAAGAAATGTCATCTTACTATCAGGTATGCTGTGGATCTGCTCTCCTAGGCTCTTGAAATATGGGTGCTTTAGTGAGGCCTCAGCTGAAATCCTCTTTCTCGTTTCATACTGCAGGATTTAAGGCATCAAGAAGCAGTTACTATACTTTTCAAACAGTTTTAATGCCGTGTTTATACAGTATATATGTGGTAATGTAAAATGCTGCTTATTTAAGTGTTAACTTTTTTACAGTAATTTTAAACACTGAAAATTCCTTTGAAGATTCTTCTCAACAGCTTTTTAATGTATTTAAATAAGGTTTTAGTTATTGGTAATATTGACAAATATTTAATGTGCATTGCAATTTGTTTAATTATTACACTGAATGAAACACAGTATAGTTGATTTAAATGTTATATTTCTTACCAAAAGTAGACTTGAAAGAAGGTCAATTCCCTCGGTGTCTAATCTGAAATTAGCATTACTTACTTTTCAAAAGCATCAACACATCGTAAGTAAAATCTTAAAGTCATTATTTCTCATATAATTTTCACACTATTATGTCAACAAACAGGAAATTTGCTTATTTGCTAATTAAGAATATGAACAGGAAAATATACAGGACAATCATGTTTCTCGTATTTGACATTTACTTGCTGCATGCAGCAGGTATACTTACCCTGAGATAAAGATTATAGATTACTTGTGAACCCATATGGGTTTTAGCATTTACCTAGGTACATGGTTGATGAGTGGCTGAGTTCTGTACTGGGGGAAGAGGTAAGACCTGAACTCCTCATTGGCTGTTATCCCAGGCCAGTTTACCTCATTGGGAGTGCCTGTGCATGTAAAATAAAGTGAGAATGTAGACATCTGCTAATGTTTAGGAGAGTAGCTGGAACTTTGGTTGTACGGACTATGTCCTTGATGAATGACTCCTTCTTCTGTAGTCCAACTTAAATTGGCTAGACATGTACAATGGTCAATGAACAACAAGCAGTTGAACACTGGTAAGGTAAGAGGAAGTAGTTTTATTTATGTAAAATAGATAAAGTCTCACAGCTAAAGTATGACCTTCATGGAGGTCACTGGAGTCTGAAAGATTTGGGACAATATACACAAGTAAAAAAAATTTTGTCACAATCAGGAGATTACCTTTGGGTATTTATATATCAATGGAGATCAGTAAATGTACAGGTATAGGATGTAACAAAATTCAAGGTCCACTGAAATCTGCTGTACTAAAGTTACAATCCAGAGAAAGGTCCAGATTTGGTCCCTTCTTAGCACAAATACGTGAAAGTTGTTATATTTAATGAAAAGCATTTAGAAACTCTTAATTGTAAAAATATACAATTGACATATATTAATATATGTCAAGTGAGATGGCTATAGAGATCAAATTAAAATGTGCAGAATGTTTTATGAAATTTTGTGTCATTAAACTTCAGAATAGATGGAGCCACTTTTGATCCTTGTCAGGATTTGGTGAGGAAGCTCCAGCCTACCAGGGCAGCACAGGGCTGGATGGAATGCCAGTCCATTGTGAGGCCCATACCCACACACTCTACAGGGAATTTGGAGACACCATTTAGCATAAGTACATGTTTTTGGACTGTGGGAGGAAACATGCATGATACAGGGTAGAACTTGCAAATTGTACACATATAGATGGGACTGGTGGCATACAAACCCTAAAGCAGGGTTGAGGGGACAGTGCCTCTCACTGAGCCACTGTACCACCCATCCTAGTTTACTGCGATGTGGCATATTGTTTTCTCTTGACTATCAACACTATTTTATGCTCATACTGTTTATGGTATTACCCATGAGTCGAAAGATAAAGTGAAGCTCCTCTTTCACTGTTGATCCTGGGAACATGGGCCGACCTGTTGCCATCTCAAACAGAATGCACCCAACCCCCCTAAAATCAGAAGCATGAACGTTCCAGTGTTAGCATTGCTGTGGATAATGTCAATGCAGTGGTCATGACATTTTCACATTTTGTAACAACCAAGAGTCATTACATTGGTTTAATGACACCAACATCGGTATGAAAAATGGTATATGCATATGTTAAATGTTACATTGAAGGTATAAAATCTGAAACAACTAGAAACATTTTTACAAAATGGCCTTATAACTGGACAAATACAGTAATTGTTAGTGATAAAGAAGCATAGAGACATATTATGCATAAGGAATATAGAAGAGTTGGATTGCTGTTATGATTCAAAGTTAATTTTGTATCTGAAACTGAAACCAATTTTGTGGCTTTCATTCTGCTGGGTGGTTGTTTAATAGATAAGATGGTGTTGATGTTATTCTAAATCCATGTGGATATACTTAACCACTAATGAATCACTAACAAACACAAGAACTTTTGGTTTGGCTGTCAACGTTTCACCAAAAAGAAACTCTTTTACTCTCACTGAAAGATAGGTGCAGTTATTTCAATTTATACTTTATGGTGGAGTGATCTCCAAAAGAACTGCGAGTGATAAAGATTAACAGCACAAAGTCTGGACATTCAGTCACAATAAAAGCCATTGCAGTAATTATGGGATTCATGCACTGAAGGAAGGGAAAACCATCTGCACTCTTTTTTGTTCAGAATTATAGTAATTGTATTCCCTGGACTCAAATATATATATGGTTTTGGGACCAGTCTGCGGCCACCACTGCAGACATTTTGCTTCTTAAGATGGTAACTTAAAAACCATTTGGTGTATCTTTTACAAACTTTGCTGAGGCATTGTATGAGAAGTAATTAAATTTTGACACAGAATACTCCAAACCCGAAGTAGTGCCGCATAGTGATAGCGAAAAAGGTTTCACACTTGATCCCCATTAAGATGATAAATCAAAAACTATTTGATCTACCGCATTTGATCAAATTCCCAATTGTGCTGTTAGAAAATGCAAGACAAATCATCTCCAGATTTTTTTTAAAACAGGACAAAAATTTTCACGCACAAAAATTTTATGTTCTTAATTACGGTACATACATGGGATTAGCTACAATCAACAAAAACAATATTCAGAAATAAGAGTATTTTTAACTGTTGGCTCTTGCATCTAAATTAGGCTATACCAATTCCTGGCCAATCAATCTCAAGAAATATTGGTGACTTTATCTTGTCAGATGGCTTAACATATTGAATGGTTAAACATAGTTAATGCTCTCCTTTTCATACTCAGATACACACACACTCAAACATATACATTCACAATTAAGAGCAAAGCCTGGGGTCCGTGTGCATGGTAAAGCCATAGATCCAGTGACCCTGGAGCACTTTCTGTGACTTGTCTCAATGTAATTAAGTTCACCAGATCTGTGCCTGTTCAGAACTGGACTAGGGCTAAGTGACCTGATTAAATTCCCCTATGATAACTTTTGGCGGGGAGAGGTCACCTGCGGAAAATTTAGCAGAATGAAAATACTGCAGTCCAAACAAAATATTATTACAATCCAACCTTACACACTCTCCCCATCTCTCCAGAAAAAGTGACACGATTAAATTGTCCCACAATCAAAATTTGAAAAATATCTGTCAAATACTTTTTGTGTTATCTCACTAACATGATCAAATGTCTGAAACCACCATTTTTTGTATCAGTGTTTGGTGGTGCGTCAGTTTTAGGGCAATCTGTCCAAAACTTCCAGTTTGTTATCCCTACAATGTGTTTGCAAAGTTAGAGCTACTGTGTTCAGAAAACTTACTGCAATTTCTTTCCATTTCTGCCACACAGTGCTCATTTTAAGGGCAATTTGTCTGTGTCGATCTTCATCCATATAATGTTTCTGTGAAGCAGTAATAAATAATTAACTTTAACACCCTCATCCTCAACAGTGGAGCCCCATAAGGTTGTGTCCGAAGCTTGCTGCTTAACTCCCTGTACACTTGACTACAGCCACACAAAGCTCCAATAACATTGCAAAATTTGTGTATGACATAGTGGTGGTAGATCTCCAACAGGGATGAGACGACATAACTGGAGGAGGTGAAGGAGCTACAGTGTATCTCTGTGGTGACAGGCTAGCAACTTATTACAAGAAATTATGTTACCCTTATATCTTGTTTATTGCATAGTTTGCAGTAACAATGATTTCACTGCTGTGTACCACTACAGTCATGCATGTGTCTAATAAAAATTTAGAATCTTGAATGAGATCCAACAAATACTTTTTGACCTATCACATTCACAAGATCAAATGATTTCTGGTTTCACTTTTCTGTTTGCTGCCACTACGCAGCGTTGCTTCAGTTTTGGGGCAATCTGTCTCAAAATTTAATCCCTTCAGTTTGGCACCCATATAATGCCTCTGCAACGTTCAAAAAAGATCTGTCAAATAGTTTGGAGTTACTGGATTAACAGGATCAAGTGCCAAAGATGGCCTATTTTGCTTTCACTGTGTGGCAACTTTTGAGGTGTTCTGTCTCAGAATTTCTAGTTCATCACTCAAAGTTTTAAAAAAAGATCCATGAAATTGTTTTAGAGTTATTGTCTTTACAAACAAAGTGTCTACGTCAGCAAACTGGTGCCAAAGCTATATTCCTTGGAGTCCTGGGAATAGTTTTGGACATACATGTTACAACAAGGACTCAGACTATTAAGGTAAAACTACATTAACTTTCACATTTCCAGGTAATCCATGCTTCTAAAAATTATACAGGTTGGTGAGTATGATACGAGTATAGATTAGTTGGGCAGAGCAAGCGACAGAGGTGTCCGGCGAATACAGTGCTGTAGTTCTATTTTTAAACATAAAAATGTATTATGTATTGTAGAACACTGCAGAGAGTGTTTCAAGTGTTGAAACTGGAAACTACAGTTATACTCCAATAAACCCATGCAATATATTAGGTCGTATTTATGGGACATTGTACTATGACACCTAAGTTCAAATGGCAATTGTATGCAATATAAAAATTTTACTGCCTTGAATGTTTTGTTACCCACAGATACAATTAATGATTTTATAACTTATTCATCTGGCCATATAGTATACAGTGGACATTATAAACTTTCTAGTCTTGAGGCCGAAATTAAAAAAAATATATGAAATCATGCATTTCTCATTTTCCTTCAGAAAACCATTATGATTGTATTATGGTCATGTTGAAATTTTCATCCAAACAGCAATCACATCTTGCTGAAAAAGAATTTTTCTGTTTAATGTAGAATGTCAGGTGATTTGGCATTATTAGCGTGGCTTCATTATTAAGTTAATGTAGCAAGAATATCTTTATGAACACATTCGTAATATGCTGTTACGTTGCTTAGCGAGCAGGTTTGTGTAATCATTTTATTGAAGGATGCATGGTTTACCCATATCAATTTCTTGTTTGTCTGTTCATTTATGTGATTGAAATCCTTTCATTTTTGAGCAAAGGCTAAATGACTGGAATGCTGGTTAAATAGTCAAAGAACAGTTTCACCTACCTCCTTCAATTAAATAGATGAAGGGAAACTATACCTAAGGTATACTGTATTTACTAAAATACTAACAGCATACTTTCAACCTCTACATTACAGCAGTTCTGAATAGGACAGCAAAAGACCTACAGTTTTAAACTCTCCAGAAATGTTTTCCTCAAGTGTTTTCAACTGGCAGCCTCCTTGGATTACTTACCACATATCTATGGGGGTGGAATACTCAGTGGAGCCCAGGAGCACATCTGGAGGACGGTACCACAGTGTCACCACCTCATTGGAGTACGTCTTTGTGGGAACTGACTTAGCTCTGGCCAGGCCTAGAATAGCAAAGGCAGCATATCACATACTTTTTAAAAAAGTATTCTTTAAGAATTACACTGAACACACAATCTTAAACACATATTTTAAAATTGTTGACAAAGTTAAATTTTAGGAAATAATCCCTTTATGGAAATTTAGGACTAAATGGTTTCTTTCTCACAGCAAGGAAGGGTTAATTATTTCTATTCGTTTCAGGAATGTGCTGTAGGCCTCACCAAAGTCAGCCAGCTTGAGCTCTCCTTTGTCATTGATGAGAAGGTTTTGTGGTTTGAGATCTCGATGTAAAATCTTCCTTTTATGGCAGTAGGAGAGGCCACGTAGCAGCTGAAACATAAAGATCTACAAGAAAGTGAAATTGAGAGAGCCGCACATTTACTGTCGTGTTCTTTCTCAGGGTCATCTTATAGAAGCAGAATTTGATTTGAAAAATAATATGAAATATTAAAATCAAAATACAATATTATGGAAATTAGATATTATGTTCACATAAGTCTAAAATAAAATAATACCTTCAGTTAGTGGTGAGGGATATGACAATTATTTATTGCTGTGTCAATGATAAGCGTTATTGTAAAAATCTTGATACAATACTACATTTACATTTACTTTTATTTAGCAAACACTTATGTCCAAAGCAACAGACAAATGAGGCAAATAATATATAGTAAACATAGGGCTACGTGTTGTTGTGGAATCAACTAAGCATAAGTGTGGTTAAGCTGAGCTTTCAATTAATGCCAAGTTACAACTGCACTACTTAACATTATTATTATAAGGACAGAATAAACCGATAAGCACCTATCATGTTATGCCTGCTTGTTAAGAGGCTGCAAGAGTACTACAACAAAAATGAGTGATGCAAAACAAAGTAATTTCAACCTGCATAATATCTTAGCACTGCCTGTATATCTAGCTTCATTGTCAATTAACTGTCTCAGTTGTTCAGAATTTAGTGCTTAGATCTTGAACTAAAAACCTGATAAATGTTCATTTGTACTTGAAACTTTTAAAACTTTAGTGTTAAAACATTTTTAAAGCACTTTTGTTGTAATGAGTCAGTTTCTTTTATATGTACAGTATTTTAAAAGCCTTAATAATTAAGTTTATTATTATAACGCCACAAGCAGTGTTTCTTGTGAGGATTAAAATTCCTGTTTAAGCGGCTAAAAGGTCAATTACCATTACTATATACATTATAATTTTGGTGGTTCATAAACAAACAAAAAAAAGTATGATCTATTGATGTAGGAAAGGGGGGGGGTCCATTTAGTTGCTCCATAACTAAATAAAAGAAAAAACAAGTAATAAAAATTACTATCTATAGTCTCTGTCATGGTTGCCTAAGTTAATTGTACACCCGGGATATAGCAATATAGTACTCTCCATATTTTATCTTTTGTAATTCCTTCAAAACATGTGAGCTTGATGCCATTCTTTGAAATATCTATCAGATCCCAGAACAAAGTTTTGAGTTTTGAAGTCATGTTCCATGCTCCACTTCATCTTAAAAGGAACTATTTTTGTAAATGACTATGTTTTTGTTGTATTAACTTCTGTATTATAACCAGTTAAGCAACAAAGATATGAACTGTGTCATATGACATGAATGCTGCTTGGGCAGGTTTTATTTCAAAACATTCCTTTACTTGACACCACAGACTTGCCAATGAAATCAAGTAATATTTTGTTCTTGTGCTGGGGATTTATGTGACAATAGGTTGACTTGACATTTCAGGAGAATGACATGAAGCCTACCTTTACATTGTGCATGCTCATAAGGTTTCCACAGTTGTCCATGTACTGTTTTAAGTCACTGTCCTGTTCAGGATGCAAAAAGTGTACAAAGTTTAGGTGCAGTAACAAGCAACATGCACTCATATATGTGGCCCTAAACAGACTGACATGCCACTATTGAAACAAACTGAAAAGCATTCCAAATCATAGCCTTACTTATAAGTTCCTCAACCATGGATATTGGAAGAGGACGTTTTTAATTTTTGTCATTTATGCTGCATTACATTCAAAGTATTGTAAAATATTGTAATTCTTTCCATTAGGTGTAATATTTCAGCAATCCAATGCCTCCACTTAACGTGTTATAATAACATAAATTGTAAGTCAAAGTATGAAATATGTTTTCTTGATTCCTTCTTAATGATTATAATAAAATCAACCACTCCTTACCAGGTACTCAAAGACGAGGGTGAGTGAGCGGTCAGTGTGGATGATGTCATGCAGAGTTACTATGTTCGCATGCTTGAGATTCTTTAACAGAGACACTGTAGTAACATTCAGATTTCATTATAATTATTCAAATTTTTTTCTGTAATCAAGTCATACAATTGCAAATAACATAAGTAAGAAGAGGCTACTGTGGCCTGAACATTTCATCCCATGTCCCTAAATGGCAGCATTTTTTCACTTCACATAAAACCATGCCATACAGTACCTTCCCGAATGGCTGTGCATGGTGCCCCTTCCTCATGCTCTAGCCGAATCTCTTTCAGAGCCACCAGGTTCTCCGTGAGCTTGCTGCGTCCTTTGAATACTGTAGCATAAGTGCCCTAGTTGCATGAAAAGATTTTCAGACAACCTGTTAAGGCCAACTTTACATTTTTAAAAGATATGTCATGATTCAATTTGTTTTAAAGAGGCAAAGCACAGTGTTCATATAAGGTTTAATTATCATTTCAATTAATGTTCTTTATTAGAATTGTTGTTTTGGTCTTTTGTCATTTGGTTGTGCCATTTTGTTGTATTTTTTGTGTGCTTATGTTGATACCCCCACAGTCTCATGTGACTGAGGACCTGGGAATGTTCCCGTGTTTTTCTATCATTTTTGCTGCAAGTGACACTGATTATCTCTGTACACCTGGGTATATAAGGAATACATACATAACAGTGTAAAAACAGATGTTATTAAAGTTTTTAATATACTATTTTGTGTAATTGTTATTCCATATTTGATCCGCTTTGAATAGAAAATGCTTATGGTTTTTTCACAAAGCAGTAGAATGATCAGACCCTTCGCAGTTGGCCAAACACAACCTTGGAGTTTCAGCATTTCCTGGGTGTGAAAGTAAATGAAAAAGTTTGTGATACTCACCTCCCCCAGCTTTCCTAATTTAACATATGTCTCCAGTTTACCAAAGCCGATGTCAGACTAAAGGAAGGAAAATAGGAAAAAATACATCAAAAGGTTCAGCAATCTTGCTTGAAACAAACAAAAAAAAATTAATTATATATCACTTTAAACTGCATAATATAAGCGCACACACACACACATAACAATTTTTATATATATATACATACATATATATGTATATATATATATATGTATATATACATATGTATATATATATATGTATATATATGTATATATACATATGTATATGTATATATATATATGTATATATACATATGTGTATATATATGTACATATATATATATATGTATATATACATATATATGTATATATATATACATATATATATACATATATATATATATATATATACAGGAGTGGGAAGTCAATCTTATGGACTAATAAGAATCAGTGCATTGCTAGGCATGAAAAAGTCAGTGTGATGGCTTGAGGTTGCTTTGATTGTGACAGAGCTGGAAGTCTTTGCTAAATTCAAGACAATGTCAATGACTAGAGCTATCAAAACATACTTCAACAGCACATCATTCCACCAGGATTATGGCTCATTGGAAAGCCTTCAACAAGAAAATGACCCAGAACACACCTCAAAATTGTGCAACAACTATCTGCTGAAGGATGATGAAGCACAATTGAAACTCATCCTCAATCCCATAGCACTTGATGGCACAAACTGGACAGAACAGTCAAAGCAAAGTATCTCACAAGCACTCTACATCTCTGGGCATTACTGCAGAAATACTCAGAAGACATGTACACTGCCCGACCAAAAAAAAGTCGCCATTTGAATTTTTCGATGGACTGCCTTTAGCTTTGATTATGGCGCACATTTGTCATGGCATTGTTTTCACAAGCTTGCAACATCTCACCTTTTATTTTCATCCAGATTTGCATAAATTTCTCAACGAGATCCTGTATTGACCAGTGAGTTGAACCACTCCATAGGGCCTCCTTCAGCACATCCCAAAGACCTTCAATGAGGTTAAGGTCACAACTCTGTGGTAACCAAGTCATGCGTGAAAATGATTCCTCACGCTCCCTGAACCACTCTTTGACAATTCAAACCCAATGAATCTTGGCATTCTTGTCCGGGAATATGCCCATGCTAACTTGATGGATGTGTAACCTGGCCATTCAGTAGATTCAGGTACTCAGCTGACTGTATTGCTGCATAATGTTGCTGAGCTGTAATAATGACCCAGTCATTAGCTCTTAAGTATTTGCTGATATAAATTCAAATGGTGACTTTTTTTTTGGCCGGGCAGTGTATATTCTTGCTGAAAATTATGTGAATGCTCCATGTAAATCGTTACTGAAACATTATATGCTAACAGTCAGTTAATATCAGCCAAAGGAGTAATGGAGTGTGGGCGGGGATATCTCTGATCTGTCTGCCAGTTTGTTCCTGTTGGAAAAATCCAAGTGTTGTTAGTACTTGAAGATGGGCAGAAACAGCACGATTTCATACTTGTTGTTGTTCATGAGACGGGGCCAGTTTATCAATCCCATCAAAATCAGTCTAAAATGGCCCCAAATCATCATTGAAAAAAATAATCATTGTGATCTCCAAATATTCACTCCCTTCTCATTTGGCTGCCAGGAATGTCCTCTAATAAATCTAAATATCCAATGATTATGCTGCCTGTGACATACTTACACACGGGCCATTTTACACCTATTGCATGTCAGTAAACGTGTTGATGCCTACTTGTGTTGACTTCTCAGTACGAATATCTTTAACGTATAAATATATTGGAACATAAAAAAGTCATTCAAACATTCAACAAATGCTGAATGTTAGCTGTGTATCACATAATTTAAAAAAAATCTCTATTAATGCACATTTCACACAATGCTAAAAATAACTGTAAATGCAACTTAAATGCACATTTCTATCTGAACTCTAGATGAGTCTTTTCCATTTCCTCTACAACGTTCATTTGACTGTTCTGGGCAATTCATAAATAAACTTCTCAGACAAGTTTTTCTTTATAAATGATCAAATCTTCTTATAAATGTTGATACAAATGTTTCTCATCTTTTAATTCATATAAAGACTTAATGAATGAGCTCCTAGGTTATGCGTGTAGCATGCATTACCATGGTGGTGTATGCCACTAAGAACAAAATCAGTGTCATGATTTCAGAGACCCTGAGTTACCTGTACCTCTACTTAGTTATCCAGCTAAGCAAGACATCCAGCTTGGTGATACAGGTCCCACATTCATTGAATCCAACATTACATTAGTATTTTTTGTATTGCACAACACACAAAAGAGGCTAAAAAACACAAAAATCTTTAGAAAAATGACTTGTCAAATTTAATTTAATCAGCTATTTACCCAAAAGGCCAAAATGTTTATGACTGGATTTTCAAATATTTACAAAAACAGATTCAAAAATTGTGGTTTTCACTAAAATTGAATTTATGAATCATTCTTTTATACTAATAAATGTTAACAAGTAGAACTTTTCTGAAATTCCTGTTTCATTTTTACAAAAGAAAAAGCAAAACTCCCGAAATAGAATATGATTTTACCTCTACATGATGTTTTAAGATGAACTGCAGATGTACATCAATTAACCACAATTTCACCACATCATAACTGTACAGTATATGTTTGAGTAGAACTGCAAAATGTCCTTTTCAGGAATTACTCAGGAGGTAAGTGATTTTTAATGTACATTGGTGTGTAATGTAAACTCCATTTGACTGGCTCTGCTTTTGAGGACACTGACTAATACAGTGATAGAAGACAGGTGCTGACCAATGAGGCTCGTCTGGACATCCGGCTTAAGGGTTTGGAGGGTGCAGTGCTGTCCATCTGTAGCTTCTTCAGGAACTCCGGTGGGAGATGTATGTCCATGGGCAAAGACATGCGCTTACTGACATCCTGTACCACAGAAACTTCAATTAACACGAAACACCCTGTGTGTTTTGGGGGATAATGGCATTGAAAGTTTTTATTACAAACACTTTGTTTACCCAGTCTGAGTAATTACCTTACGTTAAATGTTATTTAATTGAATGGTCTATTTTTCACTGTAGTGCATGACTGCAAAATATTGGATTACTCTTTCAGATATCTGTACGTGGTACCTAATAATTCTTTGGTTTATGCCTTCCAGAACAAATTGACATTTTTCTCCATATACTTTTTAAACATTAACATTACTGTGATTGACTGTAAAAATGTCTATGGAAAGGTATTAACTGTTTTATAAAGTGAAGATGTTTAAGTTCAATAAACAACCCTGAAATCTTGAAGAATCTGCCCTGATACTTTTCCTCCTAGAATAATAAGATTAATATTAGTACATAAGGACACAATATTTGAACTCCAAATATATTCTGAAGAGTCCACGTAGTCACTGTTAGAATAAGTCTGAAAAACACTGGTCCTACATACATGTTAAAGAGGCTGTTAGGTGAGGTGTTGGAGCTTTGTATTTTTTTGGTCACAGTTATCCACAGTTGAATAATCTGAAATGGTGTGTTAATTGCTGTAGCTCTACCCAGTAAATGTGAAAATCTAAGCCATTATCTTCTGAATAGGCATATTTCTTTTACTTGGTCACCCTCACCAAAGGTACATTCATGTTGTTCTTGCAGAAAAATGCAAATATAACATATGAACAATGTGATCATGTGACCAGCACAAGGACAAGTAAGCAAAATGGATGGACATGTGGATAGATGAATGAATGTATGCATGGATGGGTGGACAAAAAGACCCCCCCCCCCCAAAAAAAAAAAAAGATGATATTGATTACTGATTGAATGAACACTCTGCATTATTGTAGAACATCATGTAGGGCAGGGGGTCTCCAACTTTTTTCACAGTAAGAGCTACTTTAACAAAGAAAATAATCAGGTGAGCTACTAGGCGGAGGTGGGTGGCGACAGTAAATGTCATCATCGTTTCAGACAAAGTCAAATACACATGTGCAATATATATATATATGCAAAAAATACTTCAGATGTCTTTTAAGTTCTGTGTGAACTACTAAGAACTCACAGTCGATGCACTGCCAACCACTGACGTATATATACTGTGCATGACTATGCAATACCTGCTACAGCTTATGTATACATAAAATTACTGTTCTGTGTGTCAAGTACTGTGGAGGACATCCACACATTCTTATTTGGCCTGCAAGTATATGTATGAAGAATGTATTTATTCCATGTTTTGTACCAATTGCATTATATGTATACCATACTGACCTCCACAGAGAAGCGGTGGTGCTGTGGCGACTTGCTGTGGCAGTGGAATTGAGTGGGGGAATGGCCATCATTCTCTACAGAGAGGGAACTGAGCTCAGGTTGCAGGGTCTGCATTGCCAGCCGGTCTGGTGCCAGGTCTGTATAGTGTACAGAATTACAGGTACAGGGGTGAAATTTAAACATCTTTCAATCAGCTATCGAATACAGGGTCACAGGGGAACCTGGGGGCTCATTTGCAAAAAATGTTTATATATTCTTGTGGAAGAGGAAACGTTTGTACGAAAACTTAATGTTCATACAAACATTATAAGTCAGATTTATAAAACCTTTCACAACCTCCTGAGACCCAAGGAAAAAAGTGTCCTTCAGTTTTAGGTTAATTGTGATTTTCTATGTCTTTGGATGAAATAAGACATCTTTTTTCAAATTTATTTTTATTTTTAATTTCACAGCATGTCCTCTTTAGTGTACAACAGGAATAAATATGTTTCCTTACATCAGTGAAAAGATATATGCAAAAACAAAATGTCCACTGCAATGGACATAAATGAATGGGTGGGGTCTCAGGAGGATAAACCAAGATGTGCATCATACAGGTTATGAATCCCACTTATTCTATCTTCCTTTCTACAGAACAACAATAATAATGTACTATTTTACTCTAGTTTTAGACCAAACTATAGCACAGCAACAGCCACAGTAAAAGTAATGAATAATTTGCTTAAGGCAAACATGGCTGTATATCTTTGTTGGTGTTACAGTACTAGGTCTAACTGCAGCATTCAATACCATGGACTATAATATTGTCTTTGACCAAGAATTGTATGCTCAGTTGAAATAATAATCATAATTAAAAAAATTATACAGTAATCCCTCTGCACTCAACCTGGCTCAGTTTAAAAGCCACATCTGTGTTTTGGGTATCTGCTGTACAGATAGCCAATGGTGGGCATTACAAGAAGTATTGCAGGACCTTAATTTACATTATAGTTGCCAAACCAAATCTAAAACAGTATAAGTAGATTTTCAGAGTACCGTCTCCATGTAATCAGAAGTGCTGTGCATTTGCCTTGGGTTCATATCTTGCTTCATGTTCTTTGAGATTTTTTTCCCCTTAAAAATTGGTAAGTAGGCTCCTCTGTTATTTAAAAAAAAAAAAGTATTTTCTATGTTCACTATATAGAAAATAGATTGCCTGCGGCAACTTATATCTAATGTTTAAGAGAGAGAGTGTCCACCAGAAAACTGTTAACTTATCAAGATAATGATAGCCTACACTGGGTTTTTTGCTCTGACTACACAGAACACATGTAGCCTTCACTTTTTTCTTTAATAACATGCAGGCGTGATATCAGTATGACTATCAACATTTCAAAAATGTTCAAATAGCTACAATTAACTTCAGTGCAAGTGGAACGTGAACACACTCTTAATGTTTTTGAATTAATGAACAAGAGCTAAAAACTAATATAATTAAAATCAAATCAAACACTTGTCCATTGGACCCAATCCCCACTAAGCTTCTTAAAGAATCCCTAGGAGTCCTGGCAAGACCTACAGTATAACTGCCATAATGAATACATCCCTGTTATCAGGTGATGTTCATGACCAACTTAAAGTAGCAGTAATCAAACCACTACTGAAGAAGTCAAGTTTGGATCCTCAGGAGCTCAGCAATTATAGACTTATCTAACGTATAATTTTTGTCAAAAGTTTTGGAGAAGATAGTTGCTGCTCAACTTCACTCATACTTGGAAAGACATAACATACTCTATTGTTTCCAGTTGGGCTTCCGCCCAGGACACAGCACTGAAACTGCCTTGACTAAAGTTGTAAATGACATTACAATGGCAACTGATGTTGACAGTATGACTGCAATAATGCTTCTGGACCTTAGTGCAGATTTTGACATAATTGACCATTCTATCCTATTACAAAGACTTAAATTTGAGGTTGGGTTGTGTGGAATGGTGTTGAAGTGGTTTAAATCATATTTGACTAATTATTATCAATATGTTCAAGTGTCAGATACTTGTCTCCATCATCAATGTCAATGTCAATGTCACCAGTCAAATATGGAGTACCACACCGATCAGTGTTTGATGGCATTACAATGAAGGAGTTTCTATTTTTCTTGCTCATTAATTGCTCTTCATTCTTTTCACCACCCCAAAAGGGAGAGGTAACATGCCAGACTATGCCACCCTGGGAATTTCACCCATGGAAATAACTAATACTCCTTTCATTAACACAATCAGGTTTGATATATGACAAGGCAGGAGATGTGATACCACTTAACAGAATACTTTTATTACACAAATGACTCTAAAAACACAGCAAAACACAAAGGCTTCATCCCAATGATACCCGATAGAAGGTAGGGGTCAGATAAAGTGGGGAATGGATGGTCAAGGCATATGGGCTCCATAAAGAAAATAAATAACCAGACAAAAAAACTCACTCCAATCACGCGTGCTAATACTGCACCGCCATGAAGGTAACCACAATCCAAAGAAAAACCCACGCAGCACACACAAAACACCAGATACACCAACCCCACATTGGCTGGTTCCGGGCTAAAAGGACTAAAACACAAAAGTTAAAATGGCCCACCACTCACACAAGCTAAAAAGAACACTCCCATAAGATGGTCAAGAAACAGAGGGATTCACATCAAACAAAATAAACACCAATAGACTTAATTAATGTAAGTTTAGACAACTAATACCACAAAACAACCAACCTTTAATAACGCAATGTAAAATAAACAAAAACAAAAAAACAAATGTAAAAACAAAAACAACCACTCAACACAAAACAAATTAATCAAAAGAAACATAAAACTAAAACATAAACAGGTTCAACAGAGCAGCAGTGGTCCTACAGCATCCCCACAGCGTTCTTGCAGCCGTTAAATAGTCCAGACACCATCGCTCAGGCTGCACCCTCAATCACACGTGAAAGAGGAAAAGCAAGATGTCCCATAAAAGAGACTGTCCTGCTACGAAGCTGTGTGCACTCCACCTTAAATCAGAATTACTACGTTGCACCGACCGATGGCAATGAGTTGAAAGAAGTGGGGCAACCCGGAAGTGGGCAGTGTCAAAGCTGACAAGTCAGGGAATTCCCTAACTGACACCTAAGCCTTACTGTATATAGAGTGCCCTCGTGTGGATAATTAGTTAACAGGTTGAGCACGCAACACATCCCCCACAAAATCGAAGTATCTCCACTTACTAGACTTGGTCCTTTATTGTTTTCTCTCTACATGCTGCCATTAGGAAACATAATGAGAAAACATAATGTTAACTATCTCTCCTATGCCGACGACACCCAAATATACATTTTGGTTATGCCTAATGACACCACATATATTGTCACTTTAGCTGGATGACTGTCACGGCCTGGATGACTGAAAACTTTTCATCACTAAATGCTCAGAAAACTGAGGTTCTGCTGTTTGGTGGTAGGTTTGCAGATAGGAATTTTATAATTGTACTGTTCTCTCTTTGTGTTTTACTTCCGAAGTGTTAACATAGATAAACAGCCAGCACAAACTCCTTTTCAAGAGTCAGGTAAGAGAGCGGGCTTGCTCCTTTAATGACTTCATACACCACAGATAAGTCAAGATGACAACATTGAATTGGAGTGAAACTAAAGAAAAAAAAATGACCTTAGGGCCTCCTATATAAGCAACATGTAAATCAGAATGCTTAACATTGTAAACCACTAGGTATATAAAGGATAGTTATGACGATTGACATTAACATGAACATAGTGTACAATGATGATAATTTACGAGCACTACACATTAAGCTGTTAAAGTTCACACAAATTGTCCAAAAACTAGTTACTAACAAATGTCAAAAAATGTCACAGCCATTGCTTTCTGAAGGATGCACACCATGGATTGAATTAGATTGCACAGCAGAAACTGCCCACATGCAACCACACCTTACATCTTTTTTTACAGTTCTTCCTACTTCCTGTTTCCTGTTTTTCCTCTGCCATCACAGGCTTCAAAATAAAAGGGCCAGTATCATTTTCATGTCTAACATCTCAAACTTTTCAACAGACAATTCAATATCTTTAAGGTATAAAACATATCCAGGGCAGAACAATAATCTCCACACTCCACTCCAAAGGGCTGAACTTTTTCCTCAGGAGCTCTGTCTGTAATCTAGGTGTCATCTTGGATACAAGCCTTTCATTCAAATCATATGTGGGTGCCGTATCGAAGGTATACTTCCTACAGCTACACCACAACACCAAACCGCAATGATTTCTTATTATTCAAGACACAGAGAAAGTGATACATGCCTTTGTTTACAGTAGGTTAAATTACAGTAATGCTCTGTTATCTGGGAGCACACACTGCATATTAAATACCTTGCTGTGTATTCAAAATTCAGTAGGAATTTTGAATACATAACCCCTGATCATAGTTCCCTGCATTGGCTTTCCGTTAGGTTTAGAGCTGACTTCTTTATAGAATTCTACTGGAAATCCATCTGGACCTGGAGCCTTATTATTGGACATACTTTGAACAGTATGCCCAATAATAAGGCTCCAGGCCCAGATGGATTTCCAGTAGAATTCTATAAAGAATTCTGGACAATTCTGTCACCAACATTCTACAGAATGTTGCAGGAAACCAAGGAAAATGGTAAACTACCACCAAATATGAATTCTGCCAACATTAGTCTCTTGCTAAAACCAGGCAAAGACCCTATATTGCCTACCAGCTATCGTCCAATATCCCTTATTAATGTTGACCTTAAAATAATCTGCAAAGCTCTCTCAAAAAGAATAGAGAAGATAACCCCTCACATAATTCATCCTGACCAAACTGGTTTCATAAAAGGGAGGCACTCATCAACAAACACACGTAGATTACTCAATCTGATAGACTATTCGTGAAATAAAAACTTTCAAATCACAATATTGTCTCTAGATGCAGAAAAAGCATTCGATAGAGTTAGTTGGAGTTTTTTATTTGCAACATTACACAAATTTGGTTTTGGAACCTCTTGCATAAACTGGTTAAAAATATTATATAGTTCCCCAACAGCATGTGTTAGGACAAATGACCAAACATCCTCTAGCTTCAAGAGGGGCACCAGGCAGGGATGCCCCCTCTCCCCCTCACTGTTTGCAATTTTTATTGAACCACTAGCAGTAGCAATCAGACAGGCTATAGTGATTAAAGGCATCAAATGCAAGAATGTGGAACATAAGGTCAGTCTTTATGCGGATGATGTGTTACTCTTTCTCCAGCATTCACAAACCACTCTCTCTGAGGTAATTACATTAATAAACTCTTTCTCAAGAGTCTCAGATTATTCGATAAACTGGTTAAAATCCACAGTTCTTCCAATTAACTGCTCTTTTCAGAATTCTTCCTCCACTCCACTACAATCAGGAGATATCAAATATTTAGATATTAATGTTTCACCTAGGTTGGCAGATTTAACTAAATTAAACCACATCCCACTTTTAAAGAAGGTAGAGGATGATCTGGCTAGATGGAAGTCCCTACCCATACTGTATCACTCATGGGACGGGTCGCCTCAATAAAAATGATGGTGTTGCCAAGAATTAATTATTTATTTACAATGATCCCGAGCAAACCATCACCTGACTGGTTTAGATCTCTGGACTCCGCCATCTCTAAAGTCCTTTGGAAAGATAAACCACCGTGTATTAGCTTAAAAACGCTGCAAAGGACCAAGGACAAAGGAGGACTAGATCTGCCTAACTTTCACCACTACTTCTTAGCCAACAGGCTTCAAAACATCTCAGGGTGGCTAAAACATACCCTCTTAGATGAACCTTGGCTAGACGTAGAACAGGCACTATGCAATAACATAGAGATTTCGGATCTACCATTCATTAGCTCAAACATTAAACGACACGAATGCTTCAAAAGCATCAGTATCAGCTCTTCTCTGACAGCATGGTGGGAGTTTCTAAAAACGACTGAGTCTTCATTAATCCCATGCAAACGTACTCCCATCTGGAACAACCCTGACATACTACTAAACAATAATATGATAAACTTCCCGGATTGGAGTGGTAAAGGTATTAAATACTTGGAACATATATTCGAAGAAATAGACTTTATCCCCTTTGACATATTAGTTAAAAGATATGGGATTAACAAGAATAGATTTTTAGAATATCAACAAGTTAAATCTATAGTAAAAAGGAAATTAAAGTCTAATCAAATCAAATTACAAATACCACCAAGTGTGGCAGAATTCCTTAATCTCAAAACTCCCAAATTACTGTCTAAAATATACAGGACACTTTCCAAAATGGATGGATCAATATCCCTTCCTATTAGAAAATGGGAGGCAGATCTATCAATCAGCTGGGACCACAATTTCTGGTCTAAGACATGTTTAAAAGCCTTTGAACTGATCAGAAGTTCCAGTTTACAATTAATACAATACAAAATCCTGCATAGAGTGCACTATACAGGGCATCGGATGTTCAGGATGGGTTTATAGAGGAGGAGAATGGACTCAACCTGGGTGTCTATTGTCTTATGTAGTCTGGGAGTTGACTGAACGGTGGGGTGGGTGTAGTTTTTCCTCTGTGGTGGGGTATGGTTGGCTGCCCCGGGCTCTGTGGTGCCCGGTGGTGCCACTGCTCTGGGCCCTGATCTGGATGGGCCTGGACCTCCCGCCCTGGGTGGATTCCGCGGAATGGGGGTGCTTATGGGGGTCAGCGGGGGAGCTGGCTCCAGAGGGGGGGTACTTGCCCCCTCACCAGTCCTTTCCTCCCCATCCCTAAGTGCTTCCCTCCTTCCGCTCCGTCACTCCAACACACATGTAGGGCTTTGAGGTGCAGGTGCGTCGCTGGGATGCAGGGGAGGTATTCCTCCTATGTCCCCCCGTGACCACCTGTGTCTCAATCATACACCACAACTTAGACACTCTCATTACTTACTCTCTCATGACACATACATTTAGGGCCTTGGGGGTGGGCACACAAAATGGCGTCCAGAGGGCGGTCTGTTTATTCAGCCTTACCTCTGGTGCCAGTGCCCACTTCTCAATTTTAAGTTGCACATAGACATTGAGGGTTCTGGGGAGGGGCCGAGCTGACACCAGCTGTTGATTGACAGAGGGTGGTTAGCGCATGCCCTTCCCCTGTTTTAAAGCACTTTAGAACAACACGCACCAACACCACATATGAGCGGGCGGAGGGAGGCATGGGGTCTTTTCACACCCCCGTTCTCTGTTCGCCATCTGGAGCCGGGGGCTGAGAAGAGCTGGCCGTCCGGTCGGGGTCTGGGTCTGGTGGGCTTCTCAGCTGCTGCGGGGTCCGGGGTGGTCTTCTTGTCCCCACGCCAGAGGAAAAAAAAAAGGGGTCCATCTCCGGGGTCTGGTGGCGGATTGCCCCTCTGGGGGTGGTGGTGCCTGGATCTCGGAGTATAGAGTATATATGGGGAGTGTGAATGTGTGTACGGCGTTCATTTCTGTGTGTCTCCATGTTGGGCGCATGGGTAAATATTTGTTTATGTGCGCATGAGGGTGGGAACGTATGCTTGTGTATGTGTACGTCTGTTTGTCTATACGCATGTGTCAGGTTGGGTCTTACACTCCACCTGGAATAACATCTCAGGCTCTGTTGCCCCCCCCCACACTCCCTGTCGGTGGATGAGGCCCCCGGCTGTCGATGCGTTGGGGGTTCTCGATGTCCGGGGCTGGATGCTCTGGTGTGTGCTGGCTCACTCTCGGCGGTTGCCTGCCGGGGCCTGGCCCTTCCGGCTCTGTCGGGGCCCCGGCTGGGGGGTGGGGGGGCCCTTGGATCTCTGGGCCCAGGGCCCGGTCTGCCCTGGTGTGGTCAGCCGCCGGCGGGGCCTGCGTGCTCACCGCCACGGCCCCCTGGGGCTCCTGCGTTGTGGCTGCCGGATGGCCGCCCTCCGGAGCACTCCTCTGCCCTTTTCTGGGTGGGGGCTGCAATTGTCCCTGCGGTGGTCCTCCTGGGGTTCCCGTGCCCTGTGGGGCCTCTGGATGTCTAGGGCCCGGGTCTCCTCCGTGTCGACTTCATGACCTGGGTGGGCGGGGCTGTGGCTCCCCACACACACTACTAGACATTTACATGGAGAAACCTTAGGAACACCAGCACGCTGACACACACAGGTGTGCACACAGGTGCTCACGGACGCGTGCTCACGGACACACACTGTCTTGATCGGCTGTTGCTTCTGGGCATGTGTTGTAATGCTGTTTGTGCGTGCTGTTCAACAACATTTAACGTTTGGTGGTCGTTGTGATTAGTACAGATGTTGTATGTTGTCTTTCTCTTTTCAGCAGACATGGAAGCAGATTATCTGTTTTGTTTTTTTCTTTTCTCTCCTCTCTCTCCCTCTCTCTTTCCCCCTTCTTCTCCTTTGTTTCCCCCCTTCTCTCTCCCTCGCCTTCTCTTGAGGAAGTAAATAATAAATAAATAAATAATAAATAAATAAATACAAATAAATAAAGTAGTCCTCCGCAGAGGGGGGGTGGTGGAGGGAGTTAAAAAAAAAAAAAAAAGGTTTAGAGCTGACTTCAAAGTTCTTCTAAATATAAGGCATGAAATATTATCATATGGCAACTAACATAATGCCTTACACACTGAACCCTTGAAAGAAAAGTATATATTAGCCTGCCCTAGGTATATGTTAGTACTGAAACACCTTTTTAACACCTACATTTGTAATGTGTTGACACTGTATAAAGATACATAACATGAAAAGTTGAACTTTATCGTGAAATATAGTTAAAAAATTTTGAGCAATCTCATTTGCATTATGTGAAATAATAGTTCATAATCAGAATGATAACATTATTATAAAATATAATGTAAAGATTATACGTAGAAGATACACATTATGCAATGTATTTTATGGAATTATTTAAAAGTAAAAATATTTCATAAATAATAATAAATAGTAATAAATATTTATTTATTCACATTTATTTATAGATATTTTTTATTTTTATTGGCATTCCATACAAACAAATTAGGTGTTTGGTTACCCTGAAATGTGCCAATAGCTTTTGATTTCTTCTCCTTCTTTTAATGTTTGGCAGATTCTGCATACGGAAGTGATTTATGTGATTTATTTGTGTTAAGTTGCAGGAAAGTCAGATCCGATTACAAATGGTCGGTTAAGACGCATGCGGAAACGCACGTTAATGCCAGGGCCTGAGATTGCAGTTTCTTATGGCACTCTGTACTCCATGATAAAATGATGAAAAAAATGCAGCAGCCAGAGTTCTTACAAAAACTAAAAAATATGATCATATTAGCCCTGTTCTATGCTCCCTTCTTTGGCTTCCATGCAAATCTTGGATTGATTACAAGATACTGCTGTTGACCTATAAAGTACGGTGGCCCCTAGAGACAAAACACACACAAAAGAAAAAGCAGAAACAAAATGAAAATGCGCAGCAAATTAAAAAAACACACAAAAGAAAAAGCAGAAACAAAATGAAAATGCGCAGCAAATTAAAAAAACACACGCAAAAGAAAAAGCAGAAACAAAATGAAAATGCGCAGCAAGTTAAAAAAACACACGCAAAAGAAAAAGCAGAAACAAAATGAAAATGCGCTGCAAATTAAAAAACACACACAAAAGAAAAAGCAGAAACAAAATGAAAATGCGCAGCAAATTAAAAAAACACACGCAAAAGAAAAAGCAGAAACAAAATGAAAATGCGCAGCAAGTTAAAAAAACACACGCAAAAGAAAAAGCAGAAACAAAATGAAAATGCGCAGAAAGTTAAAAAAAACACAAGCAAAAGAAAAAGCAGAAACAAAATGAAAATGCGCAGCAAGTAGACAATCCCAAACCGGAAGTGCTCCACCACGCTAGGGGGCGCGGTGAGCTCATGTGGCACAGTCGCTACACAGTAGTGATGGGAAGTTCGACTGAATTAACTGATTTGATTCTTTCGAGCTGTCCGTTGTAATGAATCGATTCTAAAATCGATTCTGTGATTCACGATCCCAAGAGCCATTGCGGCGTTCACAACAGTAAATTATTGCATTTCTGCATAATAAAACCATATGTCTTTCATCAAAAACCAAAGATATTTATTAACTTTGACGTTTACACAACAACTTATGCAAGTTTACTCATGCTCATTGTATGTGTGTGTGATTGTATTGGTAATATTGCAGTTGTTAACTGTGATGTAGTCCTTGATACTCATGCACATGAATTTGGCTAAAGTCAAGAAAATAAGAACTATATAAACACGCGTGTTTATTCAGCATCGACACCCTTTCTGCTTTTTATATATTGTTTTTTTTATTGTGAATAGTCAAGCTGAACATTTTTGTTGAACACCAGCCCCATCTTTCAGTCAAATAACGTAACCTTGAGACACCGTTTGATTTATTATCCGATCCCATGATTCGTTGACTCATACGGTCAGGCGCAAAAAAGACGGAAAAAAAGTGAATCACAGAATCGATTTTAGAATCGATTCATTACAACGGACAGCTCGAAAGAATCAAATCAGTTAATTCAGTCGAACTTCCCATCACTACTGTGTAGCGACTGTGCCACATGAGCTCACCGCGCCCCCTAGCGTGGTGGAGCACTTCCGGTTTGGGATTGTCTACTTGCTGCGCATTTTCATTTTGTTTCTGCTTTTTCTTTTGCGTGTGTTTTTTTAACTTGCTGCGCATTTTCATTTTGTTTCTGCTTTTTCTTTTGCGTGTGTTTTTTTAACTTGCTGCGCATTTTCATTTTGTTTCTGCTTTTTCTTTTGCGTGTGTTTTTTTAATTTGCTGCGCATTTTCATTTTGTTTCTGCTTTTTCTTTTGTGTGTGTTTTTTAATTTGCAGCGCTTTTTCATTTTGTTTCTGCTTTTTCTTTTGCGTGTGTTTTTTTAACTTGCTGCGCATTTTCATTTTGTTTCTGCTTTTTCTTTTGCGTGTGTTTTTTTAACTTGCTGCGCATTTTCATTTTGTTTCTGCTTTTTCTTTTGCGTGTGTTTTTTTAATTTGCTGCGCATTTTCATTTTGTTTCTGCTTTTTCTTTTGTGTGTGTTTTGTCTCTAGGGGCCACCGTAATAAAGCACTGAAAGGCCTTGCATCAGAATATCTGAAAGATGTAATGGGCTCTTAGAACCAGTGTTGATTTTGTCAGCAAAAATTTTGATAATAAGTATTTGTTGACAACCTTTTATTTCATGATTAAATTGTAATGACAACGTAAATGAAAAAATGTTTGACAATAAAAATTACAGCGAAATCTCATTATGCTCTGATGAGTACAGACGAGACAAAATTGCTGCCTATGTTTAGACAGACAACCTACGTAGATCACAGTAGCCATCTCAAAGCATTGGTTGTTATTCTTTTTAACCGATCATTTACATATGCATAAATCTGCAAGTGCACGTACCAGCTCTCACAGTCCCCATGCATCTTTCTCATTGGATGATTTATTTTTCCCACTTGGTGCATGTCTGCACAAATGCCAGCTTCCAGTATAAATAATGTTCACACTAATATATCTTCCGGTTCCGCTGTGGGATGGCCGAGACGAGAGCTCCGCATGTACTCAACAAAAACATAATACAAGACTAAAAAATAATTTTTATCATCAAGCCATTCGACTACAACACTTGAACACACATGTCACACTTCATTGGATGCATTTACGATCTGTTCCCATAAAATACTGTCTCAGGTACACCTTGCACTTTGCACTTCATCTTTATTTTTATCTTTATTACTATAAAAAATAAAAGTACTATGTGCAATACTGGTACTTGACTGCCACCTTAAACCATTGACAATTGCACTGCTGCCCACTCTTGTCACTTTATTTCATGTGTAAGAATGTTGTCTTACTTCTCTGTAATATATTACTGAGAGACTTGTTTATTCTCGTCAATCACATTTCATTGCAATGTTGAGCCTGTGCTAACTTGCATGTGACAAATAAACAAAACTGAACTGAACTGAACACTACACGATTTTAGCTCTGATTTTCTGCTCGTCGTTTTTGGAAATTGCCCACAAAATCCCAAGATTGGAGGTAAATTGGTCTACGATCGGCACTGGCAAGTTGGCACTTGATCGCTATGTGTGAACTGTTCCCAACACGACCTGACAGAGTTGCCAGTGTGTCACGGGTGCCCATCGCATATCTAGCAAGCTAAATATCTGGACCTGTTGGCGACGCCAAATCCTGTATGTGTGAAAGGTGCAGCAACTGGCAGTGAGTGCAATGATGAGCCACAGCCAATGAGAGCACAAGATATGGGGTGAAGTGAAACCCGAGGGAGGAATTTAAAAGTGTTTATGCAAGGATCATCTTGGAGAGAAGTACATTCCTGAAACTAAACCGAGATAAGCAAACTGCATCTAGTAAACAGAAGGAAAGACACATAAGCTTAATGCTTAGTCCTAAATGATACACTAATCTCCCTTTATTGGCGCTTCAGCAATTTTACAGTATTATGTACTTTCTGTTCTTGAAGAAGAGTAATTCTAAATTGTGAAAACAGGTTTTGTACACAGTTAAACAGGTGTTTGATAGGTGTTTTGGTACCCTAATAAAAAAAATTTTTACAGTATAAAATGGGCATACAAATTTTATGGGTGTTTTAATGGCCTAATTTTATTTTATTCACTACAGCTCTAACAGTTACATACAGTTCAGCATTGAATACAGGTACACCAGCACATCAATCACATCACAAGATGAGAAGGAAATAATAAAAAGATTACAGAAACATAAGAACCAAAGCAACTAGATAAAATGTTCCCAAACCCATTTAACCAACATTGCTTAGTTTGGATATTTCTTCACCTATATATTGCAAGAAATGGTCCCACATTTTAAGGAATCTGTCAATAGTATTATTATTAGCTTAGCCTTTTCAAGGGAAGCAAATTCAATAGAGTGTTGTACCAGTATGTGACTGCTGGATGTTTGTCAGAAGTCCATTTATCAAGAATGTATTTCCTTACCACTGCTAAAAGATCTCTTAAAAGTTTGTCTCTTCTATTAGGAATGTTGCTGACAGAAGAACCAAATCCTAGGACTCTGGGATTTGTCATGCCCAGCTCCATCCGATCCTCGTGTGTGCCACGCCCACCTCGTGACCTCGTGTTAATCCCTGATTGTCATCACATGTTTCCTGTTTCTCTTGGCTTGTCTGGTGTATATTAGTCCGCGTCTCCCACTGTCTCCCAAATCGGTCATTGTGTATTGTCCGGATGTTCGTGCCTGTCTGCTCTTTCGTTGCCAATAAACCCCGTTTGTCCGTCTTCACGGCTCCGCTCGCCTCCTTCTCTGCTCGCCAGCTTGCAATCGTGACATAATGACCGATCTCCCCAAAGACTCACCGCGGCAGGACAAGGACCTATGGCTCGTCCTACTGCACGAGGTGGGTTACTGGCGAGAGCTGCCGGAGATCTGAGAGGATCCCGGCTTACTCGCCCAGGCGGAGAAGAGCTGGACCGTATTACAGGGAGTCACTCCGCTCACGGAAGCGCACACAATGGCGGAAGTGCGCTCCCTCTTGCAACAGCTCATCTGCGAATGAAGGAGAAGCAGCAGTCGCCGATCTCCTTCTCAGGGACAACCCCGCCTCCACCTACCTGTCCCGGCCGGCAAAAGAAGAAGAGGCGCAGGGGAAAAGGAAGGGAAGAAGCCCAGACGATCTTCGTGGGGGCTTGCTCTCTTCGCCCCGCTTTCATCCCTGCCAGTGGGCACGGGGACTTCCCGAGCATCCGGGAGGTCGCTCCCGCTGCCAGCCCCGCCGACGAGCAGCCGCCTCCCTTGGAGGCTTATAACTTTCGGGCAGAACTCCTGGGCCAAGGAGGGATACGGGCGGTAAGGGACGCTGTTCCCCGGGTCTCCAAGGCCCTTAAAGGGGTAACGCCTGCGCCAGACCTGCCTGCTCAAGACCTCCCACCTGCTGCTGCTGCCGCCGCACTGCCCGCGGCACCGCCTGCTGCTGCTGCCGCCGCACTGCCCGCGGCACCGCCTGCTGCTGCTGCCGCCGCTCTGCCCGCGGCCCTGCCAGACGCCGCCGCTCTGCCCGCGGCCCTGCCAGACGCCGCCGCTCTGCCCGCGGCCCTGCCAGACGCCGCCGCTCTGCCCGTGGCACCGCCTGTCTCGCCTGTCCAGCCCGTCCCGCCTGTCCCGCCTGTCCAACCCGGCTCGCCCGTCCCGCCTGTCCAGCCCGGCTCACCCGTTCTGCCTGTACAGCCCGGTACGCCCGCGGCTCCGGCTGCGTCGCCTGCCGCCACGCCCGTGGCTCCGGCTGCTCCGGCTGCACCGCCTGCTACCTCACTGTAGGCCCTGACTACTATCCCCTCAGCACTGGTCCCAGTCCCCGAGGAGGTCCCAGACAATCAGACCCCCACTCCTTTCTCCTTGGAGGAGGAGGAGCTTGAGTGGGACCCCTCGGGGACCTCCCTTGCGACTCTATCACCCTTACCCCAGCGAGGCCCGACACCCCCCAGGACCCCGCCTTTCCGTGTCCCGTAAGGGGAGGGGACACAAACGTCGGGCCCGGGTCCTGCCTGCCTTGCCCCCTGGCTCACCCGTGCGTCCCCTGGCCATGGCTCTGTGGCTGCCTGCGGGTCCTGCGGCGCCGGCTCGGTGGTCGCCTCCGGGTCCCCCCCCGGTGCCTCGGGGCCGGTCCTCGGTCCTGCCTCCGGCTCCATGTCGACCGCCTCCGGGCCCCCCTGCTTTGGCGGGGTGTTGGACGGCGCCTTCTCCGGCTTCCCCTTCGCCTGCCACAGCTTCCCCCTCCTGCCTGCCGGCGCCGGTGGTCCCTCCTGCTCCCTCCATGTCCCCTCCGTCACTCCCTCAACCCGTTCCCTTGGCCCCTGTGTGGTCTCCTGCAGCTCCTGCCTCCCTCTCGCCTGCGTTCACTCCTGGCCCTTTTGTTCCGCCTTTCGGTGTTCCCCCTGTGTCTCCCTTTCTAGTCTGTCTGTCTGCGTTTCCGGTCCTTTGTCGGGTCCTATCGTGGCTTTTGCCTTTGTGCCTGTTTTGTGTTTCCGTGCTGTTTCCGGTTCCCCGTTGATGTCTTGGTTTTTTTTTTCAGGTCCTGTTCCCTTGTCTCGTCCGTTGCCTCCCCTCGGGCACGCCCCGTGTGCACGCCTTTGGGGGGGGGGTCTGTCACGTCCAGCTCCGTCCAATCCTCGTGTGTGCCACGCCCACCTCGTTACCTCGTGTTAATCCCTGATTGTCATCACGTTTCCTGTTTCTCTTGGCTTGTCAGGTGTATATTAGTCCGCGTCTCCCACTGTCTCCACGATTGGTCATTGTGTATTGTCCAGATGTTCGTGCCTGTCTGCCCTTTCGTTGCCAATAAACCCCATTTGTCCGTCTTCACGGCTCCGCTCGCCTGCTTCTCTGCTCGCCAGCTTGCAATCGTGACAGGATTGAGTAGAAGAGCCATTTTAGTAATCTTTCTTATCTCTGTACAAATATTTACCCAAAATGCCCTTATAAAAGAACACGACCATATACAGTGCTTGTAAGTGTTCGAGTGCACTGAGCACTTATTACACTTTCCAGAGACAGTAGAATCATATTTGTATAGCATAAAGGGGGTAATGTACTATTTGTGTACACTTTTAAACTGCCTCTCTCCAAATTGGTTACTACTTACTGTATATTAACATGTATCCTCCCAGACATCATCTGAGATCTGAACATTGAAATCTAGTTCCCACCGATCCTAATGGCATTGCTGGACACCTCATGCTCTGCATACAGCGTGCTATATGTATTTGATATAAAACAATGGGATATGTCCCTAGATGATAGTAAATTTTCAATGGGCGAGAGGTTCTAAAATATTGGAACAATGGAGATAACAAAAGTTCTAGCTCTAGCTAACTGCTCACCCCCCGTTAGGCCTACAGCGTGAGGTGCAGAGCTGGGTGGGGATCAGTGCCATTGGCTTTGGATGAACAGAATTATCTGTGCTGTAATTATAGTTTCACACTCCCTTATGGATTTAGAATGCTGACATTTAGGAACTCTCCATGCCTGCGTTCCCACTTCCCTTTTCCCCCTTATGCTGCCATACCCATATCTGCTGGAGCTTACATATTGCACTCACTTAACTGTTTGCCCTGCCTCTAATCTCCCCTACTTTGGCTAATGCACTTTTTATCCCCATCATCCCTCATGGGCTGCACTGCCTGTAGACCCAAAAGTAAAGATACCCTGCCTACCTTGCTGCCTGTGATGCCCCTCCTGCCTGCTGTCACACCCAGCTCTCTTTGTCTGCCAGGTCCTCCTGTTCTGCCCCCTGGCATGGCTAAACAAACCATGCCTGGTGTTTGTTCGTCTAACCTCTCATTCCTGCCTTCTCGTTGATCACTCCCACCCAGCTTCCTGTTTTTTTCTCATTAATCTTTGTATTTAAGTGTTGCTTAGTACTGTGCTCCCTAGATCAGTCATTAATGTTGCTGCCCTATCTTGCCCATGTTTTGCATCTCTCTGGCCCGTACTTGGTCTTCCTTACATCCTGGTTTTGTGTCCCTGTATGTTTATTATACCCCCTTCCGATTGATCTTGAAAAGAGGCCCCTGGGCTGTGATGTGAGCCCAAGCATTCAAGCTTCCCAGCATCCTACTAACTAGATTCCCATGCTTCCCCAAATCAGGAGACCAGGACCCTTGGATCTGCCTTGCCTGCAAGCGAGTTTTTTTTTCTCTTCCTCAATGATCTCCTGACTTGGCATGCCTGAGGGAGATAGAGCAGCTTGTCAGAAAAGAAGCCATCCAGCCCATTGCCTCCCCAAAGCTCTCTACCAGTTCACACTGCAGGCAACAGAGATTAAAGTAGTGGACTGAATCAAAGGCAGAGAGCAACCTCACAGCTGCTGCCACACCTGGACCATGAGAGGCCGCTACACGCAAGTTCTGGGCTTCAGGGCCAGATGAAGTCTGTGCCATCTCATCCAAGTGCTTACAACCTGATCCACAAAGGACCACAGATTGTTCGGAACCTCCAGAGCCCAGTCCAGAGACGATTGCTTGGCCCAGGCTCCCAGGCCAGGTGAGACCACCTCAGCTCTCAGGTTCAACCCAGCCTGCCTCCAGGTGTCCTGGCCGAGCCCAGTATACATTGGGTGTCTAAGCTTCACCCCACCTGCCCCAGTGGGTTCCAGGTCCTCGCCAGCAGTCACATCTACTCCTGCCTCGCAGTCACCAGCAGACAAGCCTACAATCTCCCAGTCTTTGCCTGCCTCATCAGCTCCTACCTCATTGCCAGTGGGCGCATCATCAACTCCTGCCTCATCGCCTCGTTGGCTCCTGTCTTGAGGCCTGTAGTCGGCTCATTGGCTTCTGCCTCGTTGGCTCCTGTCTCATGACCTGTGGCTGTCTCGATGGCTCCTGCCTCACTTGCGGCCACCCAGTCAACTTCCACCTTGCCTGCAGCTGCTCAGTTGGCTTCCGTCTCACCTGCAACCGCCCCATCAGCTCTAGTCTCGACTCTGGCCATATCATCCCCAGACTCCTCAAAGGCACCTGCCTCATTCCCTAATGTCTGACCAGTGCTTGCCCCTTCGTCTCCAGAGGTGCTGTGCGCATTCACATCCCCGCTTCTGGAGGCCCCTTGGGCTCTTGCCATATTCTTTGATAGTCATATTTTTTGATGGAGTCAGCCTTGTTCCTGACGTCCTACTTGCCGCCGGTCTTGTGCCTGATGCCCCTACTACTGCGGGTCCAACATCCAACTTTCAGGCCATCACCAGCCCAGAAAGAAAGGACCCAGAGGACACCCTGTTGGACTATTTAGAATGGGACCCTCTGGGTCTTGCACTGGGTCCAGCCCTGTGGACCCCCCTGCCTCAGTCCAGGACTCAGACCTCCCCAATCACAATTCCTAGGGTGGTCACAAGCATTGGTGGGGACTCAAAAGGGGAGCTGACTGATTCTTCGTCACCATCAGGGTTGGCCATTTCCATTCCCGTTCTACCCTGTCTGTGTCTCTGTCCTGCCAGTCCCTGGTTATCCCTGGGTACTGTCAAGCACAGCCTGCTACTTTTGCCTGATCCTCATGTTATTCCACCTGGCATGGATAAACAAACAATACCTAGTGCTTGTTCATCCTGCCTCTAATTCCTGCCCTCTTGTAAATCACTCCCACCTGCCTCCTGTTTGTTTCGCCTTTCACAGGATTAAGGCTCTGTTCATACCTCGTATTAGCATGCATCCTGGGTGATCAGACAAGTGGACAGCATTAAATATACATCCGTTCACACCTGGCATTAACATGCGTCTCTGCGTGCATCTTGATTGACTGCTTGTAATTGGATCCCACTGTCCCGCAACTTATTTAAATAAGCACGTAAATCAGTTCCATATGCAGAATCTAGAATCTGCCAAACATCAAAAGAAGAAGGTATAAAAAGCTATTGGCACATTCATCAAAGTCTGTAATAAATATATGTTCTGTGCAAATTTCAAAACATCTTTAATAAATCACTTCTTACATAATTTATTTTTCCTGAATTTGCATGGAACATTAATGATGCGTATTTTGACAATGTTTCCATGTGAATGGGTCGTGACAGTACGATATTAAACCATCTTCCCAGTAAATTCAAACTTATTTTTTGGTGTTGTAGAGGAAAAGATGTGTTGTTTACAATGATGTGTAGTACACAATGGGCCATTCTGCACTGACATACGTTCTGACAAGCTGCTGAGAAGTTCTGATCAAGTCAAATACCGTTTGCATGTATGTACGCCCACATAAGGACATCAGCTGAGTAGGCAGTCCTTCAAAGTGGCCCAGGACACATTCGCATTCACACTGCTATAAGAATGCGGTCATATGCGTCCCAGACCACCTCCAAATGTGGCTTGAGTGATCAGATCTCAATGCGTTTTCAATGTGTTTTGGATGCGTTCACACTTTTATTTACCGCTGTGCTCTTGTGATCGGATCACCCAGGACACATGTTAATGCCAGGTGTGAACAGGGCCTAAGTGTAGCTTAGTCCTGTGCTCCCTAGATCAGGCATTAATGTTGCGGCTCGGCTTTTGCCCATGTTTTATCTCTCAAATGGTTTTCCCCACATGGTTTTCCCTGCATCCTGATTTGTGATCACGTATACTTAATAAACCCCCTTTTGGCATGGCTGTCTCATCTGTTCCTGCATCCTTCACCCTGCCATGGATGACACCGGCCCTGCTACTGTATGACTTTTCAGCCTGCCATTGGAAGCAGCACCATCACCTGCCTGCCCTCTGCATTTACACTTCAATCTTAAAAATTGCATAGTACCAAATAGGATTTTGCTCATTTGACTTCCTCTGCCAGCCCCTTTGAGTCTGTTTCCTCCCAAAATGTCTTCCTTGCCACTGACTTGCTCACCTGAGGCTTTAGGCAGGGGTAATGTAAAGTGCTTTTAGACAATGAATTGTTGTGGAAATGCACTATACAAATAAAACAATTAAATGTGTGAGTTTATTACAAGTGAAATAAATTGTTTTACAATACAATACTGGCTCAGACTGTGTAAAATCTAAATTCAGGACTTTTTTCAACTTGTATAAGAAACAATATTAAATAATTCAGAAAACAGGGCCCAAATGGCACACATGCACTATATTGCCAAAAGTATTGGGACACCCTTCCAAATCATTGAATTCAGGTGTTCTTTCCATAACTACTGTGTTAGGAGGCCAGAGGCTTCAAAAACCAGAGAAGGCCACAGTGTTCCGAAAGGTGCGAACTTTTATTCTATTCTCCCAAAAAAGTGCACAAAAAAGATCACCTAAAACAGGCTATATCCTGGCAGACCCTACATCAATAATAACTGCTCCCATTTAGCACCCTCTCCAGGGTTTATATAGATCTTAATCCCTCCTCTTGGAGCAATTAATCCAACAATTAACATCCTCAAAGCAATACATCCCACGTACTCAGTTCTAAAATATACTATGTAAAACCACCATTTTATTCAAATTTATTCCTAAAACCAACAAAAATATAATAGAAAAATATAAATTTTATTATAATGTGCAAAAATACCCCCCCAACCACTTGCTTTTACCCAATAAATTGTCAACACCCTCCCCCCCCCATCACACAATTGTAATGGTAACATCTTTTCAGTTTTACAAATAAAACAGAAAGGATGTTTAATATACCAAGACAAAGCTGAACAATCCTGGATAGAATCCATATTACAAACAACATTACTTCAAGGTGGAAGGAAGATACCTAAATTTAATTCAGAAGTTAACCGCAACATCATGATTATGTTTACAACTTTATAAAATGTTAGCCAATTAATATTAACATAACATATGGTCACTTGTAACAATATCGTAACAATATAATCCGTGACATTTCCCCTCCCTTATTCAGATGCCACCTGGCGTCCTAGACAAAAAAATCCATATACAAGTCTGCGGTTCAGCCCTGTAGTGCACAAGAAAATCAAAAGGTTGAATTGCAAGAAACCACCGAGTAATCCTTGCATTACAACCTCTCATTCTGCCATGCCTGACAAGTTTTGGATTTGAAAATAAGGGAAATTTTTCGGCACCCACCACGAGCCATCCCACCACCCCAACCAAGCTCCAGTATCCCTTACATTTTAGGACAGGTGTACAAGAAATCTAAAATAACCACTTGTCATTTACATTTTATTTTCATTACACATTTTCTTTTAATTTCTCATGTGGCTCTCTGGCATTCACTATAATGACTTATTATACAGATTTGTTACAGACTTTGTATCCTTGTTGAAGTATGAAAGTAACTTTGTTTTTGGCACACAGCATTGTCATTTTAACCTCCATTTTATGACCTAGTTAATGTGTAAATGACCTGCAGACTACTGCAGGTGGCAATTCTCGTGAGGCAACTGACAGTTCAGTTTGGAGAGGCAGAGGATTTTTTTTTACATTATCTTATAATACGGGAGATTTACGGGAAAATACTAATACGGGAGGACGGCGGGAAAGAGGGGTAAAATACGGTAGTTTCCCGGCCAAAATGGGAGACTTGACAGCTATGCATTCTGCACAACCAGGACAATGCCCGGTGATCTGTCTCCAAGTTAACTTGCGTCCTAATAAATAATACATAAAAGAATCCAAAGCCCATTTAATAGCTAAACACTCCTTTTCTACTGTACAGGAGTTACATTCTCTCAGCAAAAGTCTGCAACTAATATAAGCAACTGGCTTCAAATCACCGGTTTCCCCTTGTAAAAGGAAAGCTCCGAGTCCTCTCTCTGAGGCATCAGTCTGCACAGTGAAAGTTTTACCAAAATCTGGACTCTGCAAAACTGGGTCTTAACAGAGGGAAGCTTTCGGGTCAGTGAAAGCTGCTTCACACTCCAATGTCCATTGTACATTACTTGGATGGTACTTCTTGGTCAGCTCAGTAAGCATGGCTGCTCTACTTGAGAGATTTGGTATGAAACGACGATACCAACCAACAAGTCCTAGGAAAGAGAGAACTTGTTTCTTTGCTGTTGGTCTCCTGCGCTGATGTGATAGCCTCCACCTTGCCCACCTGAGGACGGATCACACCCCAACCCAACACATAGCCAAGATATAACAACTCTTCCTTAGCCACAACACATTTGTCTGGGTTTATTGTTAAACTGGCTTCCCCATGCTGCAGATGATCAGCCCAACTGTTACTATAGATTACAATAGCATCCAGGTAAGCTGCTGAGAAGTTCTCTGTACCCTTAAGAACCCTATCCATGAGCCTCTGGAAGGTTGCCGGTGCTCCATGTACTCCCAAAGGAAGAATTTGAAACGAATAGCAACAAAATGGTGTTCTAAAAGTCGTATACTTTCTACTGTCCTTCACAAGAGGCACTTGCCAGTATCCCTTGCATAAGTCAAGAGTACTGAGAAACTTAGCTTTGCCGAGACACTCTATTAAATCATCCACCCTTGGCATTGGATAAGGGTCAAATTTAGAGAGAGCATTTACTTTACGAAAGTCCAGACAAAACCTCAGACTCCAATATTTCTTGAGGACGAGGATGGTGGGACTGCTCCACTTGCTATCTGAAGGTTCAATCACATCCAGACTCAGCATCACATCCAGTTCCTCCTTCGATACTGACAAGAGGCTCTCTGGAACCCTATAAGATGCTTGCCTAATAAGCTGATGTTCTTTCATCGAGATGTTGCCTGACTTACTTCTTTCCACTGGTCCAACAACATCCACCCCTATCTTTTCAAAAGGCATATCAACCACTGGCACAGGCCTCCCTCCTGTTAGTTGGCATTGGGCACAGGAGCTACAGTAGGCTTTGACTTCCTCATATAATTTTGGCCAATAAAATCTCTTTCCTATCCTCTGCAGAGTTTTCATATAGCCTAAATGTCCTGCCCAGGTAATTGTGTGGCCCAGCTCAAGGATTTTCTACCTAAATTTCTCTGGCACCATCAACTGAAGGCTGTCTTCACTTTTCCTATACAAAATGCAATTTTCAATTAGATAAACTACTATCTGGCTGCGCACAAAGGCACACAGTGTGCAGAAGTCGCCAACTGTCTGCAGAGTCAATAGCTACAGACCTCCAAACCTCATATGGCCTTCAGATTACCTCAAGAACAGTGTATAAAGAACTTCATGGAATGGGTTTCCATAGCCGAGCAGCTGCATCCAAGCCTTACATCACCAAGTGCAATGCAAAGTGTCGGGTGCAATGGATTAAGGCATACCACCACTGGACTCTAGAGCAGTGGACACATGTTCTCTGGAGTGATGAATCATGTTATAGCTGGGTCAACTCCATATTAAAGCCTATGTATTAAGTGGGATGTCATTAAAGTTCATGTGTGTGTACAGGTGTGCAATACTTGGCAATATAGTGTACCTCTAGCCAGCAACTGCTTGTCAAGTCATGTCTTAATATAATACTCAATGGGCTCTATTTTCCACCTGCATAAAGTGTGACGCAAAGTGGTTTTGCTAGTTTTGTATCATCGCATTGCTCATTTTCATGCCATTTGTGCACATCATCAAAATAATATATGATTTTGCTCCCGCTTTCCACTCCTAGGAGTGGTGTTTATATAAGGAGACGTGGCAGGGCGCATTGTTTGCACATTGCTATTTTAAGGCAGCGCAATGTCATTCCGCTTTTGACTTATGAAAATCATGTCTAAAATGAGTGGCAAATTATTAAATAGTATATAGAGGGCATGTTTTAGAAATGTGCAGGTGCACGACTCATTATTGACACACAATAATGGTATTTTGTTATTTCATTTTACTTAATTTATATACGTTTTATTAGAGAGTACAAATGATCCTTTCACATGATCATACTGTTCAATGAAACACCAAAAGAAAAACAATATATATTAAGTGAAGAACACACCGTATCATTAAAAAAACCTTTCAGGTTCATTATCACTTCCCTCATAACAAGCTGTGGATTACCAGGGACATGAAAGACCTCCTTAATAAAAAAAAGAGGGCATTCATGGAGAGAGACTGGGCTGAGCTGAAGTGTGTACAGGGAGAAATAAGGGACTGGCTGAATGAGGCAAAGGAATCATACAGTAGGAAGGTGGAGCGGAAGCTGCAGGAGAATAACATGAGTGAGGTCTGGCCTGATATGAAAACAATTATGGGTTGCGTGAAGAGCAAAAGGAGAGACGACGGGGATGCGGTAAGAGCAAACCAGCTCAATCAGTTCTTCAGCAGATTTGATTGCCCTGCTCCTGCCACTACAGCCAGCTCAGCCAGCAGCCCACCTCCCTCACCAGCTGCTGATTCCTCTTCACCTCATACCCCCTCACCTCTCCCAACAGACATGGATGTATCTCACCCCTCAGCTGCCGCCACAGACAGTGTGCCCCCCCACCATCACTGCAGATCAAGTTAGAGGTGACCTGAGGAGACTTTGCCCCAGCAAGGCAGCTGGTCCGGAGAAGGTGTGCCCAAGAATGTTAAAGGCCTGTTCTGTCAAACTGGGGGAGCCATTTCAACATGTCTTCAACTTGAGCCTGCAGCTGGGGAGGGTTCCGACACTCTGGAAGACATCATGCATCATTCAGGCCAGTGGCCCTGACATCTCACATAATGAAGACCCTGGAACGGCTGCTACTCCATCTCCTTAGACCTCAGGTCTGCCACACACTTGACCCACTGCAGTTTGCGTACTAGGGGAAGGTGGGTGTATTGGACGCCATCCTATACCTGCTATACAGGGCATACTCTCACATAGACAAGGGGAGTGATGGTGTGAGGATCATGTTCTTTGATTTCTCAAGCACCTTCAACACCATCCAGCCCCTGCTACAGAGACAAGCTAGCAGGGATGAGGTGGACTCTCATCTGGTGTCCTGGATCACAAACTACCTCACAGATTGTCAGACTCAGGGACTGCTCCTCTGAGACTGTAGTCAGTAGCATGGGTGCACCCCAAGGGACTGTGCTTTCCCCTGCCCTGTTCACCCTTTACACATCTGACTTTTCTTAAAACTGATACGGCAATTGTGGGGTATATTAGGGATGGTCAGGAGAGGCAGTACAGGAACCTAGTGGAGGACTTCATGAAATGGTGCAGGGCAAACCATCTGCAGCTGAACACCTCCAAAGCAAAAGAGAAGGTGGTGGACTTCAGGAGGTCAAGGCCCCCTCTGTCACCAGTCTCTATTGTGGGGGTTGACGTTGAAGTAGTCAGGTACCTGGGGCTACAGCTTCACAACCAACTGGACTGAATTCAAATCTGAATGGGGTATGACCGTGCTGTTTATATGCAGGCTGCAGAAATGGAGAGATGTGATTTGAAAGTCCAAAGTGAGGGTGGGGCACTCCTTTGTAAACCCCAGGAATGTTGCTTTAGACATGTTCTAGAATGTTGTTTCCTCTTGTGGGAATGTCTACATGTTGATGGTATTTTCAGAGAAATTTATTGAGTTTTGCATGATTAAATTCCCCCACAATGATTAAGGCTCCCTTGGGGTGTGGTTTCCTGTTTATTACTTGCACCCACAAGTGTCTTCAGTGCAACATTTGTGTTAGTGCTAGGCAGAATGTAAACAGCAGTAATATCAAAAATAGCATTTTATCATTAGAAATTCCAGGGGCCTGTTTCACAAATACGGATTTTTTTGCTTAGCAGGATAACTTTGAGGCTAACTAAAGGTAACTCTGGCTTTCCAATATCACAACGCTGGTTTACTTTTTTGCAGGGGTACAACACCATGATAACTCATGCTACACACCCTAACCTGCTCCAGATTATGTTTCACGCTCACAAATCTCAAACAGTGCTTGGACCAATTAAAGAAAGAAATTGGTACATTACTGACATAATAGAATAGAATGGTTATAGAAATTAAAGAAATTGGCAGCATCCCTCCAAATTTTTATTATACAATACATCCAGATCAAACAGGTTTCATTAAAGGCAGACAGTCCACTAACAAGATGAGGAGACTAATTGGCGCAATAGACTACTGCAACATTCAAAATAAGGAAGTCATAATCGTCTCATTGGACACAAAAACGGCTTTTGACAGGGTCAACTGGAAATTTCTAATGGCAACCTTACTAAAATTTGGATTTAGAGAGGACTTCGTATCCTGGATTAAAATTTTATACAGTTCACCTAAAGCCTGCATAAAAACGAAGCTTCATTCTCAGAAGGGGCACTAGGCAAGGTTGTCCACTTTCTCCATCACTATTTGCAATATTTATCAAACCATTGGCAGCAGCAATTCAGAAAAATAATAATATCAAAGGTATCCAAATAGCAAGTATAAACCATAAAATTAGTCTTTATGCAGATGATGTATTACTTTTTCTTCAAAATACACAGGGTTCTCTCACGGAGACGATAAGACTCATAGATAAGTTCTCCTCCATATCAGATTACTCTATTAATTGGAACAAGTCAACTATTCTTCCAATATCTTGTGACTTCCAGTCCAATCTAACTATCCCACTTCAATCTGGGAAAATTAGATATCTGGGTATTAACATTTCTGCCAAGCTGTCAGATTTGACGCGATTAAATCACAGTCCTCTGCTTAAAAAGATATAAGATGACCTTGCACAGTGGAATAATCTGCCCACGTCACTTCTAGGAAGAGTAGCAACAATCAAAATGATGATCTTACCAAAAATTAACTACATGTTCTCAATGGTTCCGAGTCACCCTCCGCTGACTTGGTTTAAATCACTGGACTCCTTAATTTCAAAATATCTATGGAAGTCCAAACCACCACGAATAAGTTTAAAAACTTTACAGAAACACAAAAACTGTGGGGGTTTGGAGCTTTGTACAACTACTTTCTTGCCAATAGATTGATATATGTCCTAAAATGGACTATGCAAAACAACTTAGACCTTAACTGGCTGGATATTGAGCAAACTTTCTGTAATGATATTCGAGTCCAGGACCTGCCATTTATCAGCCATATACTTAAACAACATTGCTGTTTAAAGATCATTAACATCAGCACATCGCTGACAGCCTGGTGGGAATTTCTTAAAATGAACCAAACTTCACTGGTCCCATGCAAACTGACACCCATCTGGAACAACCCTGACATCCTGTTAAATAAAAAAATGATAAACTTCCTTGCTTGGCATAATAAAGGAATCAAGGGCCTCGAACATATAATCCAAGACAATCGCATGATATCATTTGACAAAATAGCAGAAACTTATGGCATTGAGAAAAACAAATACTTAGAATATCTTCAACTTAAATGAATAATACACAATAGATGGTGCCGTAGGCAATTAGATCTGGAGCTTTCACCTAAAATAGCAAACTTCTTAATAACTCCAAATAAAAAACCACTGTCTAGGATTTACATGCATCTAGCAGAATCTGATACAACACTTTCACTCCCTACCCATAAATGGGAAAGGGATTTACTCATCAACCCAGACACTAACTTCTGGAGGCAAATTTGCTTGAATACCTTTCGAATGAATCAGAACTCCAACCTGCAGCTATTACAGTACAAAATTTTACACAAAACGCACTACACAGGGCAGAGGATGTTCCAGATGGGTATGAGAAATACTGACATATGCGTAACTTATAAGAAGGACGCACCAGATAATTACCTGCATGCTTTCTGGTACTGCACACCGGTCAACGAATTCTGGCAAAGGATTTGTGAAGACTTATCGACACACCTAGGGTATCCCATCCCACCCTCCCCCTCACTCTGCCTGCTTGGGGACCTCACTAACATTAATATAGACACGAACATAAGAACATAAGAAATTTACAAACGAGAGGAGGCCATTCGGCCCATCAAGCTCGTTTGGGGAGAACTTAACTAATAGCTCAGAGTTGTTAAAATCTTATCTAGCTCTGATTTAAAGGAACCCAGGGTTTTAGCTTCCACTACACTAGCAGGAAGACTATTCCATACTCTAACTACACGCTGTGTAAAGAAGTGCTTCCTCAAATTTGTTTTAAAATGTTCTCCCGCTAATTTCCACTTATGGCCACGAGTTCTAGTATTTAGACTAATATTGAAATAGTCATTTGGCTGAACAGCATCCAGACCCGTTAGAATCTTATAGACCTGAATCATATCCCCCCTTAGTCTCCTTTGCTCAAGGCTAAACAGATTCAGTTCCGCTAACCTCTCCTCATAAGACATTCCTCTAAGACCAGGAATCATTCTCGTAGCTCTTCGTTGCACCTTTTCTAAGGCAGCAATGTCCTTCTTGAGGTATGGTGACCAAACCTGCACACAGTATTCTAGGTGGGGTCTTACCAAGGAATTATATAAGTGTAACATCACCTCCCTTGACTTAAACTCCACACATCTAGAGATATAACCCAACATTCTGTTCGCCTTTTTTATTGCTTCCCCACACTGGCGAGAGGGGGACATGGAAGCATCAACATACATACCGAGATCTTTCTCGTAATCAGCTACCTTTATTTCGTTGGAACCCATAAAATATCTGTACTTTATATTTCTGCTCCCTGCATGGATTACCTTGCATTTATCTGTGTTAAATTTCATCTGCCATGTATCAGCCCATTCGCTAATTAAATCCAGATCCCGTTGAAGCCTCTCTGCTGCTAGATTAGTATCTGCTACCCCGCCCACCTTGGTGTCGTCTGCAAATTTAACCAGCTTACTGTATGTATTTGTGTCAATATCATTAATGTAAATTAGGAACAATAGAGGTCCTAAAATTGAACCCTGCGGTACCCCACTATGAACGGAGGCCCACTGTGACATTGTGCCTCTAATAACTACTCGCTGCTTCCTGTCAGTTAGCCAGTTTTTGATCCAAGTTGCCACAGTTCCTAAAATCCCTGCAGCTTTAAGCTTTAGCAAGAGACGTTTGTGGGGGACAACATCAAAGGCCTTCTGGAAATCTAAGTAAATCACATCATAGGCCTTTTTGTGATCAATTTGACTTGTAGCTTCCTCAAAGAACTCAAGTAGATTCGTTAAGCAGGATCTACCTCTCCTAAATCCATGTTGGCTATCCTTTATGATGTTATTTGCATCCAGGTAATCTACCATTTTCACTTGAATTATAGCTTCCATTATTTTTCCAGTAATGCTAATTAAACTGATTGGCCTATAGTTTGCTGGATTACTTCTATCCCCTTTTTTGAATTACGAATAAATCTTGCATGCTTCTCACAGTACTAACCATTGCAAAGAAAACAATCCTTCTGAACTGGAAGTCAAAAGAGAATTTAAACATAAATCAATTAAAAAATCTAGTCTTGGATTATGTTTCCATGGAGAGGATGTCTGCCTGTAAGAAAAATCAATTGATCGATCTTGAAGATAGTTGGACTCCAATAATTAATTTTTAAATGTAATGTTGTTGGGGGTGGTGGGGCCTTGCCCTCCCCGCCCCGGGATGGGGGCTGGGTGGTTGGGGTCCTCTGGTGTTCCTCTTGGCTGAGGTCACGTGGTTGGTGTCTCTGGGTGGCCGCTGGCCCGGCCTGTTGGGGGCAGTGTGGGGGATGGGGGGTTCTGCCCTCCCCGGGGTGGGTAGCGCGCTGAGGGGGGCTGGGGGATGGGGCCTCTGGGTTCCACCTGTGCCGCTGCTCTGGGGTGGGTGGGTTTGGGGTGTGGGCTCTGTCGGCTGGGGCCGCTGCTCCGGCTCCCGGGCGGGTGGTCGCCCACATGCAGGAGGGGCCTGGTCTGCCTGGGCCCGTTGCCTGGTGAGGGCGGATCGGTGTCTGCCGTTGGCGATTCTGGTGTTGGGTCATCCGGCGCTGTTGGGGTGGTTGGGGGGGCGGTAGGGGGAGCCTCTGTCTCGCTTGGGGGGGGGCTTGGGGGCGGGGGTCACCCCACCTGGTCGGACCGGCTCCCCGTTTGCTGTGGTGCCTGGAGTTGTCCCATCCTTGGCTGCTAGCTGGGGTCTCATCGGGCATGGTGCGGCGGAACTCTCCCGGTCTGCGCCCGGGCTGCCTGTGGCGCCCCTGAACACCCCGGTGGGCTGCCCCTGCCGGCTGTGCGAGGTTGGGGATGGGGATGGGGGACCATCTGCCAGTGGTGGGGCCCTCATACCCGAACTGCACCCACTAATTTTAATGCATTGTAGACATAAACACACAATTCTCTCACACATATACATGCACACTTCACACCAACATGGGACGGGGAGGCGATGGGGGCTGAGGGGCTCCCCCTAACTCTCTGTCTCTGGCCCTGCGCGGGTGGGGTGGCCATCTGGGTAGAAGATCCATCATGGGGGGATGCAGGCGGTCCTGGCCGGCCTCCTCTCGTGGGCCGCGGGTCAGGTGGTCCTTGGCTCTGCTGCACCGTGCTGGGGCCCTGTCGGGCGGTCCAGGCAATCTTTGGACGCTCTGGGCCCTGCTGGGCGAATTGGGGGGTTCAGTTTGGGCTGGGCGGGGGATTCTTTGTATCGGCCTCCCTTAGATCAACCTGCAGTGTCGGGGGGGGATGCCGGGTCGTTGCGGTGGGTGGCAATCCGTCCTGCCGGGGGATGGGCTGGGGGGGCCGAGGCCCCTCCGGTGTGTGTGGGGGGGTGTGGTCCCAGTTGATGGGGCCCTTCGGCCCTGGACCCGCTTTCCTCGGTGGGGGGGTTGCGAGCGGGACTGGGGGACTCGCTGCCCGTCCCCCCTCTGCGGGCCTCCCTGTACGGGGGTTGACGACCCCTTAGTCCCTTGAGGGCTCCCTCTCAGGTTGGGCGGGTGGTTGTCTCTGGGACGCGAGGCCGTAGACCATTATGCCATGGGGGCGGTGGGGTGGCCTCGGTTGCCTGGTTCCCCCTGCCTTCGCCTTGGGCCCGAGGGTGGGGGAGGTGCTGTCACGTCCCCTGATGGCATCAAATGCCAGCACATCCAATGACAAATCAGTTCACACCTACACTTGCACATACAACAATGGGCGCATACGAGGTTGAGCGATCAGTATCATTACTATTATTACTTTTTAGCGTATGTTATAGACATAGGAATTTAAATATACATGTATATGTGTAGGACATGCTACATTTATATAATACCTATTTGTAATATTATTATTATTATTATTGTCGTTGTTGATGTTGTTATAATTTTTGTTGTTTGATGTCCTTGTAATGAGGGTTATGTTTCATATGGTTGTTTGTATTCTGTATTCCCCTACACTTAATTTTCTCCATCCGACCTTCATTATTATTCTTCTTATTCTTTTTTTCTTTTCCCCTCTCCCCATGGTGATTAATGTCTGTTATTGTTACGATTGTTTCTGTATCCCCCCCCCTTCTTTTCTTTTTTTTTTTTTTTTATATAATCACGGTACTAGGTGGGCAATATTAAACAACAACAAAAAAAATGTTTTCATTTTTTCATTGTTTTCAAAAGTAGTAACAATATGAGGATCCATTAGCAGGTAATGAATTAATGGTTTTTATACAGCAATTCAATTATAATAATATGTTTCAAGAAGGCAACTAACATATTATTACAAGACAAATTCTATTATTTAAAATCGGGTAAAATCCAAAGAAAACAGCACAATGCATTTGAATACAGTGCCCGACAAAAGTCTTGTCACTTAACCAAGTTGTAGGAACAACAAATAATAACTTGACCTGTAGTTAATCAGTTGGAATCAGAAATGGCTTATAAGAAAAGGCAAAGCCCTCTAGATTATGCTTATTATACCAAAATAAAGTTTTGCATCATTCATTGAGTTTTGTCATGTAATTAGGACAGAAAGGGCAACTTTTGCCTGGACAAAAGTCTTGTCATATATAAAAATAATGTAGAAATTATACATATACTTCATTTAGAATACACAAACATGCTACAATAACATCAGAACATAAAGTCATGGTGCCTTGGAAAAAAGAATTAATAATGTGTATGACTCCCATGAACTTGGAGGACCACATCCATACGTCTTGGCAATGACTGAAATAACTTGTTGATGAACTCATCTGGAATGGCAAAGAAAGCAGTTTTGCAGGACTCCCAGGGTTCGTCTAGATTCTTTGGTTTCGTCTTCCAAGCCTCCTCCTTCATCTTACCCCAGACATGCTCAACAATGTTCATGTCTGGTGACTGGGCTGGCCAATCCTGGAGCACCTTGATCCTCTTCAGTTTCAGGAACTTCAATGTGGAGGCTAAAGTATGAGAAGGAGTGCCATCCTTCTGCAGAATTTGCCCTCTCTTATGGTTTGGAATGTAATGGGCAGCAAGAATATCTTGATACTTCAGGCTGTTGATGTTGCCATCCACTCTGCAGATCTCTCGAACACCCCCATGCTGGATGTAACCCCAAACCATGATTTTTCCTCCACCAAACTTGACTGTTTTCTGGGTGAATTTTGAGTTCATGCGGGTTCCAACAGGTCTCCTGCAGTATTTTTGCGGCATTTGGTATGTAGTTCAATGGATGATTCGTCAGAAAAATCAACCTTCTGCCACTTTGCCACTGTCCATCCTTGCTGCAAGCTGTGGGCCTTGGCAAATTCAACATGCTTTTTTTGTTGTGTTCTCATTAATGCTGGTTTCTGAGCACTAATTTGGCCATGGAGACCACTGCGTACGAGAATTCGAGAAACTGTTCTTGTAGACGCGGTTTCTGGTGACCAGTTCTGATGTAGCTCTGCTGCAATTGAAAAAGGGTTGGCCCTGGACTTTTGAAGCAACAAACGGTCCTTTCAAAGAGTTGTCTTACGGGGTCTGCCTGACCTGGGCTTGTCATGAGCATCACCAGTTTCTTCATATCTTTTTTTAATCCTCTCCACTTGACATTTGGATACATTAACGATGTCTGCCACCTCAGCAGCAGACTTGGTCTGTGGTTGAATCTTTGGCATGTTGTCAGAAGTCAGGTTGCACTTCAAGTGAAGGTCTGGTGTTCTTGGGGTTCTTTTTATACACACCTGGGATTATGTTAATTACAATATTTGTCACAGGTGAACCTCTAATCTGTGATTGGTTGAATCATTAAAAGACATGACAAGACTTTTGTCCTTGCAAAAACAGGTGTTATGGACTTTAACAAGCTGTGAACATCAGGACACTTTTTGACTGTTTCATTTTGCACCCAGTTATTAATGTGAAAGCCCTTGGTATTAAATTGATCCATTCATTGTAACAATTGATTGATTAGAAATAAAGTTATATGCCTTTTTAAGTTACTATGTCCTTATGTGACAAGACTTTTGTCAATGACTGTATATGGGCGATGGGGAGGGTTGCAGGTTCGGGCCCCGGGTCCTCCTGACCCCATCGAAGTGTCCTTGAGCAAGACACTGAACCCCAAATTGCTCCTGGTGAACTGGTTGGCACCTTGCATGGTAGCCTCTGCCACTGGTGTGTGAATGCATGTATGAATGGGTGAATGTGAGGCATAACTGCAAAGCGCTTTCAGTGCTCGAAAGAGTAGCAAAAATGCGCTATATAAATGCAATCCATTTACCATTTACACACTGGTGAAGCACAAACAATGAAAATTAATGTCTTAAAATATTGTATAATTTCCCATCAACACGTATCAGATATTTTTGGAAGAAAAATGATAATGCCTGCTTTTAATAATAAATATATGGTGCTTTTTATATCCTGTCCATTCTACATTTCTTACGTTCATTATGGTGAATGTTCAGTTGGTTGATTTGCTCGGTGAATTCAGTCTCTTCAATGGTCTCCGTTCTTGGTACTGACAGTGAGAAACGTCGCTTAAAGTTCTTCATTTTGTTCATTATCTCAGAGCAACAATCCTGGGGAGAAGAAAAGACACCGCAAATCTCACAAAGACAGCTGGACAACATGCATTGCTTTAGACAAATCAAACTATTAACCTGCTGAATATTTCACCTGTCTAAAAAATATTTATTCCAAAGCGCTACAAAGGTTTTAATCCAGCACAAACTCAGCACCAATAATCTGAGACCATTTAGAATGTCATTCTTCTATTTTTTGTTTAAGTCAACTTTAAACATACACCTTTCAAAAACCTATTTTCACAGGTGCTAACAAATTGTTTTAAAAAAACAAACAAAAAAACCCAAACATTATGAACCAGGACCAAGCCAAGACTTTTGAGCTCCGCAGCTTACAAACATATTACAGGTCAGGTTCTGGATGGATGTATTTGAGCAGTACTCATAAACTTTACATTATATATTAAAATGTATCCAGAAGTTTAAATGAATATGATATGAAAAATTATCAACCTGTCATTCACCCCGATTCATTCTCCATTACTTTACCTGTTACTTTCAGAGTAGCTAGAACTCATTTTGTCTTTAACAGAATGTATTGTGGCCATCATAAAGCTCTGCTGTCTATGACATTAATTAAGGCTACCTGTTTTATTAATATCACTATTATTTAAAATTATCATTATTATTATTATTATTATTATTATATTTTAAACGGTTGATGCTGTCAATAATAATAATTATGATAATAATTATGGTTGACTATGTCGTGAATATTTATTGTTATCATTATTATTAATAATAATAGTAATAATAACTAGTAACTGCAGTCAATGACTGAAGGGTCCAAAGCGTAGGATGATTGTCCTGGTCGGACAAACAGTAGAGGAGGGTATTAAAAATTCAGACAGAACTACATAGTTGTCTGAGTGTAGGCCTGACAGGTCAGTAGATGTCAGACAGTACAGGACTGGTTTGGGTGAGACGGTCTGAGTATTAGGTAGAAATTAGGATGGAGATTGTTCAGTGTAGGTCTAACAGGTCAGCAGATGTAGGACAGAATGTAGAACCGTCTGGTGCACTGATGTGGTAAGTCTAGATTTTACAAGTTAAAGTTTGTTTGTACTGGCTGTGTGAACATAGACTGTGTTACATATTCTTTACAACAGTGCTGAGTTTGGGATGTTCTGCATGTAACAGTAGTAATATAATGCTTTGTCCTTTTCTAGGCTGTTTATTTAGACATGATAAGGGCTGAAAGTTTTTTGAATGGCATTAACTGAGTGGCATTTATGAAATGGAGCACTGCCTCCACCTGCTGGCGAATTTATTAAAAGAAAATCTGCAATATACACTGCCTAGCTTATAAATGAAGTCTCATAATTTTCTGAGTCAAATGGCAGACAAATGAAACTAAATTAAAATATGGACTCAGGTGAAGGGAAAGGTAACAATTCTTAGAAGGTTTTATGAGAAATAAGGACATTTCAGCTGAATTTCCTAAGGTGGGTCTTAGACATATATAGACAGTGGCCGGAGCGGCCCCGTTTGACTGATCAGCACCAAAGTTGGAGGGTCTGTCTGTGGTCTAGTGCTACATTCGTGCCTCAAGTTTGCTGAGGATTGGATGAAGCATAGCTGAGATTAAGCTGCTTGATTGAAATGAGCATGGAAATGGTGCAGGTTGGGTGTGGCTGGTGGCTATACTGTACAGGCAAGTCAAGTTATTTTTATAAATTATCCATAAGGGCACTGTCCTGATTAACCTGCTACCAGAATGACCTAGGTGGGGTGTACACTGTAGCAGTTATAGGAATATGTCATTCATGGAGTTTTTAAACATCACAAGGGAATACAAATCAATGCCATTGGACAGTACATATATCTTGATTTGGCATGACTCACAGAACAGGATTTTGACGAGTTTTATGTCAATTGAACAGAAATGAGAAAAATGTAAGTTTCACTATTTCTGCAGGTTTAGAGAGACATGTTACATTGCTGTAGCTCCCCCTATTGACTGATCAGCGTCAAATTTGGAGGGCCCTTCCCCAGTACTGTCGTACAGGACATTGTCAAGTCTGGTGATGATTGGCTGAGTCAGGCCTGAGATACAGCTGTCTGATTGAAATGGGCATGGCACCAGTATGGTCTGGGTGTGACTGGTGGCTGTACTTTACAGAAACTTTAGGATTTTTTAAATATTTATTTATAAGGACTGTCTCCTGATTTGAATGATACCAGAATTATGCAGGTTGGGCAAAAACGAAAAAACCTGTTTTCAGACTCTTACAAAATAGGCAAAAACGGAAAGAGGTAGGACAAAGATCTATATAGCTTTGAATTTGGCATAAAACACTAGATTAGCTCTGTAACAAATCTCAATTTTATCCTTCAAAGTTCAGGAGAAATAGGCAGAAACACAAAACTTGACACTGTAGCACCCCCATCTGGCAGACTGGGGTGCCCTTACCAGGGTGAGGTCAGGGACTGTAGACACATGTATCATCCAGATTTAGATCCGATTGGTGATTGCTAGGCCTGTAAAATGCATGCTTGATTTTCATTGGCTAATTATGGTCACCATTTTATGACTTATGACTGCCATAGTAAGGGTATGACCTCAGGCTTGGCCATAGTAGACATGTGCCAAATTTCACGTGGATTGGCCAAGCAGATCAGGAGATATTTGAAGTAGGTATTTGTAGCGCCCCCTATTGATGAAATGCGGCTGACAGACTTGGGTCGGACAGTCTGAGTAGTAGGTAGGAATTGACATCTTCCTGCCAAATGTGGTTGGCCTCGGTCTTACAGTTTAGGCTGCCCATTCAGTTTTAGGGAAGAAAAATAATAAATCCTAAGAAGATAACTGCAAGCAGTGATGAACGGGTTCAAAGCTAATGGACAGAAGCAATGGGGAGGAATGGAGTGAATGGCATAAAATTAGTAGTTTAGTAATGATGGGAAATGAAGTACAGACTGTAACTGATGGCCAATGCATTTAAATAGTCAGAAAGTAGGAAATGCTACTATGATAGGATGCGACCTGACATTTGGACATTACAGTAGAAATGTTCATCAAGGTAGGATAAAAGGAAAAGGGTAGATGAGAAAAAGAAGGGAAATGTGGTGACGAGCTGTTGGAAAAAAATTCAATTGCTGCAGTGTACACAGCCTGAAGTATTCAATTTCATTGGCTAATTATGGCCACCATTGTATGACTAATGACTGCCATACTATGGAACTGACTTCAGGCTTGGCCATAGTAGGCATATGCCAAATTTCACTTGGATATGCCAAGCAGTTCAGGAGATATTGGAAGTAGGTATTTGTAGTGCCCCCTATTGACTAAATGTGGGCCGCTTTGTATGGTGTCCCCAGAATGGAGCAGGGAGGTAGGATTTTAAGTTTGGTTAAGGTAGGCTAAGGCAGGGAGAAGTTATAGCAGTCAGACTGAAACTGGCCAAATTTAGGTGGAGTTTGGGCGTGGCAGATGGCCGTATGATACAGAAATGTCAGACTTTTTTATAACAATTAATCAGCTCAGAGGACTGATTGGTTTGACACCTCATTTGTCTGATTTGGTCAGATAGTGTAGGACTTTAAGTCAGAAGTAAGTTATGTAAATTATGCAAATTAGCAAACAATCTAAGTAGGCGGAGCCTAATAGTTTCACTCTGAAAGTTGTAGGGAATATCTTCCTGTATCTGTAGAAAAAAGAATTTTGATTGTAGGACTAACAGGACAGGAGATATTGACCAAAAAGTGTTTGGGGGGGGGGGGGGTATAGCGCCCCCATTTGACTGACTGACCTGGGTCGGAGGGTCTGAGTAGTGGGTAGGAATTCACATCATCCTACCAAATTTGGTCAGCCTCGGTCTTACGGTTTAGGCTGCCCATTCAGTTTCAGGGCAGAATAATAAGTATTCCTAAGAAAAAACAATGATGGTCCATAGCACTTCGTGCTTTGAACCCTTAATAATAACAGTCACAATAACATGACAACAAGAAGATCATCATCATGAAACAAGTAGCCTGAATGCAAATCCTTCCATCCCCATGTGGTAAGCAGAGTGGACCTCATCCATCCACTTGAGGACAAAGTTTCAGTGCTTTCCTTTTCAGTCACACATGAATTATCCAGCCATTGCATCTCAGACATATAAGAAATGAGGTGCAGTATGCTCTAGCAATCCATTTGCTTTGCTGCCAGGCAACGATACTGAGAGAGAGAGGTGATGAACAGCTGCACGTCTGCTAGAGATGTAAACAAAGCCTGCAATCACTTAGTGTGGAAATGCTGCCTGACCATCTTCCCCTTTTGCGTGTTAGATCCATCATATTTGCATTTTAGCGTCCAGTCTTCTAATGGTAGGAATAATAGCTAATAAAATGAAATTTTAAACCTGACACTAAAAACTACTCATTTAGGGGCAGCGTGTGGCTCAGTGGGCTAACCCTCTGTGCCTGTGATTGGAAGGTCTCCGGTTCAAACCTGACCTTGGCACATCTGCAGGTCATTGAGCAAGGCCCTTAAACCCCAACTCCCGGGGTGTTGCTACGGATGGCTGCCCTTTGTGGCCAGCTTACTCTCACCTACAGAGAGCAAATTTGGGGAGGTGTAAAGAAGAATTTCCCCACAGAGATTAATAAAGTATCAATTACTACAATGGGTTGGTGCCCCATCCTGGTTATTCCATGCCTTGCACCTGTCAATAGGCTCCAGACCCCTGTGACCCAGCATAAAACAGGGGGGTTTGAGAAATGGATGGATTGATATTATTCATCAATTACTGAACTGCACAACGTCTACTTCTCCCCCGCCTCCTCCTCCTCTCACCATGTCAGCCAGCAGTAATGACAATACTGTATTAACATTCCATACATTATATGCACATACATATTTTGTAACAGTCAATGCATTCTTAAACTAATATTGTATTGTCCCTTCGGAACCTGTGTTGCTTGCATTTCAGCTAGAATAATTACAGATATGTTTACCTGTAAAGTGGCATGTTTTTCCAACCTGGGAATCCAATATGGATTAATTAAACACAGTAGAAAAACAAACACAGGATCAGTTAAGGTCCCCAGATTACAGACATGCAGGTTTGAGCAAATTATTCTTGCACCGCACTGATTCATTAAATGTTGTAATACAATCAGCAGTTCCTTAAATCATTTGATATACACTCACCTAAAGGATTATTAGGAACACCATACTAATACGGTGTTTGACCCCCTTTCGCCTTCAGAACTACCTTAATTCTATGTGGCATTGATTCAACAAGGTGCTGAAAGCATTCTTTAGAAATGTTGGCCCATATTGATAGGATAGCATCTTGCAGTTGATGGAGATTTGTGGGATGCACATCCAGGGCACAAAGCTCCCGTTCCACCACATCCCAAAGATGCTCTATTGGGTTGAGATCTGGTGACTGTGGGGGCCATTTTAGTACAGTGAACTCATTGTCATGTTCAAGAAACCAATTTGAAATGATTCGAGCTTTGTGACATGGTGCATTATCCTGCTGGAAGTAGCCATCAGAGGATGGGTACATGGTGGTCATAAAGGGATGGACATGGTCAGAAACAATGCTCAGGTAGGCCGTGGCATTTAAACGATGCCCAATTGGCACCAAGGGGCCTAAAGTGTGCCAAGAAAACATCCCCCACACCATTACACCACCACCACCAGCCTGCACAGTGGTAACAAGGCATGATGGATCCATGTTCTCATTCTGTTTATGCCAAATTCTGACTCTACCATTTGAATGTCTCAACAGAAATCGAGACTCATCAGACCAGGCAACATTTTTCCAGTCTTCAACTGTCCAATTTTGGTGAGCTTGTGCAAATTGTAGCCTCTTTTTCCTATTTGTAGTGGAGATGAGTGGTACCCGGTGGGGTCTTCTGCTGTTGTAGCCCATCTGCCTCAAGGTTGTGCGTGTTGTGGCTTCACAAATGCTTTGCTGCATACCTCGGTTGTAACGAGTGGTTATTTCAATCAAAGTTGCTCTTCTATCAGCTTGAATCAGTCGGCCCATTCTCCTCTGACCTCTAGCATCAACAAGGCATTTTCGCCCACAGGACTGCCGCATACTGGATGTTTTTCCCTTTGCACACCATTCTGTGTGTATCTACGAACCTGATTGACTGAATGTTATGGTGCGTTCGTTTTTCTCTCAGAACTCGGAAATTCCGAGTTGAGTGACATCACGTCCGACAATCTCCCATTCCAGCTACCCACATCTCAGAACAAACATGGCTGCCTCCATGAACACGTTGCTGTGTGTTGTTGCTTTATATTTTAGCAGATTTGGAGTTTTCCAAATGGAGAAAATGGAGAAATGGAGATTTTTTCGAGAGACAAACAAGAAACACGAACCAGTCAAACCACATTAAAAGCTTTATAAAATACTTTAGTGCATTCATAGCGATATTCTTTTTTCGATCGGTAAACAAACTACAAACAAACCAAGTCGCCATGTTGAAATTACGTCACAGGGGCAACTCGGGCAACAAAATCTGGTCCGACTTCAACGTCATAAAAGGGGCGTGTTTCCGACGGGAAGTGACGTTTTTCGTGACGTTCGTGACATTTTCATCCGAGTTCCGACTTGGAGAGAAATAATCGAACGCACCATCAGTCCTAGCAATTCGTGGCCATGGGTGCACTATTGGAACACAATCCTCTGTTCTATTTATTTGGCATTTTGGAATAAATATCTGTGGTCATGCTGCCTTCTTGTGTATGAATAATGCATTACACTTTTCCCAGAAATGACAAGACTCAGGAAGAAAAGCACCTTGTGATTTGTCAAGTTATCCTTATCTATTCTTCCTTAACTACTTATATCCTAGGTGGCATGGTGGTGCAGTGGTTAGCCCAGTTAACTCATAAGTTTGGGACTAGGATTTGAGTCTCTGCTTTAATCTCTGCTTTAGTTTCATTTGTGTGGAGTTTACATATTCTCCCTGTGTTGTCATGGGGTTTCTTCTGGGTACTCTGGTCCCCCTCCCCGTTCCCCTCCCCGTCCCCCCACAGTCATAAAACATGCTGAGGTTAATTGGAGTTATCAAATTGCCCATAGGTGTGAATGGTGTGTGAGTGTGCCCTGCAATGGGCTGTTCCCTGCCTTGTGCCTATAGGCTCTGGACCCCCTGTGACCCTGAGTAGGGCAAGCAGTTTCAGAAAATGGATGGATGGATATTTATATCTCCTTCCATTTCAAAGGATGGCTCATTTTGCAGTACAGAGACAGAATAATGATGTTTAAATGTTTGAAGTTATTTAGTGCATCTTATTTTCAGCTTAAATCAGGTATATATTGTTGATATTTAGCTTGTGACATCACACAAAGTGAGTTAAACACCCCCTGAACCAAACACCCTCCAAAAGCCTGATGGCAGCCTTCCTGTTATTTATTTATTTTTTACCTTAAAGGTAATATACATTTAAATTTTGTTCCATTTTAAAGGACACGTTGGGGCTGAGACTGGGAAAGGGTTGGAGTTAGCTTTGGAGGTGTATGTTGGGGGCGGGGGGTGGGGGGAGGACCAGTAGTCTTCTCTGTTAGGATTTCTCTTCCCTGTTGCATGCTGTCTGTGCTGTACCCTCTACTGTCCTTGTGAAATGATGGGGTTTGTGTTACATTCTCTGTTGTTAATACACACCATTGCTATGTCCCAAACATTATGGTGCCCTGCAGTGAGGGGGACTATGCATTAAATGTGTTGTAATTTCTACATGGTGAAACTGAAATGCATGCAAATAATTTTAAAGTCTGGAATGTGCACTTTAATCATGTGTGAATTGTTTGTAGTGATGGGATTTATGGCTCTTTGAGGGGATCCGGATCTTGGCGATCCGTTCCTTTCAAAGAGCCGTTCAAAAGAACGGCTCTTTTGGCTCTTTTTAAATATTTAGTCAGTTTTAAGAAGCCAGCTTGGGGGCATCTCAGTTTATCCTGGAAATAATCACTGGGAGGAATGATGAGGTGAGATTTGTAGTCAAATAATTAAAACTCAGATATCACACACCAATATCTGAGTTTGAATTATTCTGAAATATTGATTATTACCTCATTTGTCATGTGTGTACTATATTCCATATGGTTGCACAACATCCCTCTGCTTAGACAGTGACATCACTATTTTGGATTTACCTTTAGTACAAAGTGTGTGTATGTGTAAAGCTACGTTGACTTATGTTATTCATACAATACCTACTCACAAATAAACATCAAAAACAAAGCCGGCTGCAATGAATTTCTGTGCAAAACAGCTTTTACTACAAACACTTCCACACAATGTGGAAGTGAAGGATGCGTGCACAACTATCATCATGCTGTTAGGCAGTAGCACCCCTGCGCTGGGTGCGCCCCTCCCCCTATAACTGTTCTGTCTCGCGGAGGAGCTAATTTGTGTGCATCTGTGTGAAACACGCATAGGAAAAAAAGAACGACAGAAAGAACGGCTCCCCTCCAGCCGCGACTCGGCTCCCATCGTTCATGTTTATGAGCCGTTCAAAAGAATCGGTTCGTTCGCGAACGTCACAACTCTAATTGTTTGATTTGCCATTTTAAACTATTGAGCAGAGGGGTGAAACAAGAAAAAACGTGTCTTTGTCCCAAACATTATGAAGGGCACTGTATGTGGGTGCAAACCAAGAGAACAATAATTGATACTTTATTGATCACTGTGGGGAAATTGTCTTTACACCTCCATCAACTTGCTCTATTTTGTAGAGTAAGTTGTCTGCGAAGGGCAGCCACCCGTAGAGGCACCCAGGGACCTGGGGGTAAGGGCCTCACTCAAGGACCCAGACGTGCTGAGTCTGAACCGGTGACCTTCTGATTATAGGCACACAGGCTTAGCTCACTGAGCCACATGCTGCCCCAAAAGGAAGACATGCAAATTCCAGGCACAAGACTTTCAAACACCACCAAAGGAGCCTTTTCACTGCACCAGGTACCAAACTTTTGGTACTAAAAACTCGGTCTTGTTTATATTAATTTCCAGTCCAAACCAGCAAGGTATTCCTTTGGAACTTTGGTAATTTAATGTGGGACTTGAAAATGTGTTCATTGTCGACTGGTTATGCAAATAACCTGCTTCTAAAACACAAAATACAATTGCCATCTTGAAAAAGCATAGTTAATTAAGTATAAAAAAGTAATAATAATGGATGGATGCACTGGATGCCATTTTGGGACACATGCTCATAATACACGGGGAGAAGTAACATCATTGATTCGACAACTTTTCTGCTGAACTTTATTAGTGCTAAGAAAAAGACCAGAAACTGACTATAAAAATAGCAATTTAGCAATTTGGAAATCCATACTACCCAAGAAAGGTGAACGACAGCTGAGCTAAAATGCTACAATGATGATGGCAACAAGGTTTGTATTTGGGTTTTATAAAGTGAAACTGTCATCATTGTCAGTCTTCTTATTTTTAACAGCTATGTTGTGTAATGACAGGTGTAGAATGTGATATTACTCTGGGATATACAGTACAGTGGAACCTCGGATTACGAGTAACGCGGTTTACGAGTGTTCCGCAAGACAAGCAAAGATTTTAATAAATTTTGACTTGGAAACCGAGCAAGTCCTGCTTTACGAGCGCCAAGTATCATCAAGAATCATATGGCACACATGCGCTCCATGTTTTTCTTGTTTTTACCTGCGCTCGGCTTCAAAACAGGAAGCGCATGCGTGCACTTCTTGTTTTGACGCCGAGCGCACGTCATCACAACTGAACCAATGGTTATTCACTTTCTCACGCTGCTGAATTGTGGGTAACGGTCTCCCATGCTCGGTCTCAGTTGGCATGCCTCACTCATATAGTCAAAATTTAGTAGAAAAGCACCACCTGAATAAGGGCGTAGCAGTGCGAGCGATGAATCTGTTTAACGACAATGCAATGTCCACATTTTTGCGAAATCGAAAAGGAGGCAAAAGAGGCTGTCATTGGATGGGTTCCTTGTTAAAGTCGCACAAACAGAAAAAGATTCCAGTGAGCCAACAGATAGCAGTGATTCCGTTAATTATAGTGAAAGTCGTCCCACAAAATAACCCTCCTCTTCTCCTCTCTTGTCTTCCTCACACCATCCACGATTCTTTTCAAAGGTAAAGCGCAGGTTAATTTGTTTTATGTATTTTCACTTTATATTTTGTGTTAATTTTTATATGAATATTTTTGAGTTGTGGAACGGATCATATGAGTTTCCATTTTTTCTAATGGGAAAATTCGCTTTGATATACGAGTGCTTTGGATTACAAGCATGTTTCCGGAACGAATTATGCTCGTAAACCAAGGTACCACTGTATATTGAAAAAAAATCCCAAATGGAGACAATAAAGTCTAAAGTTTAAGTCTTACCATTACTTAGTCTTCGTGTTTGAGAATACCTGACCGGAAATGCTGTAAGTGACGTCAGACGCCGGAGACTTGGCGGAAAACTTGAATGAACAGCGAGGACAGCGAGTGGAATTTGGAATCACTAGAAGAATACATTGACTGGTACTTCGACGCTATAGTCATGAAGAAGAACCTAAATACATCTTCCCCGGCCAAAAGCGAGACGCCCGTCATCTAAAAGAAGTCACCCGGCAGACTCCCCCGGAACAACTTCGCCGACTAGTAAAGACTTTGCCGACATCCTGGATTCAATCGACAAGCGAATGTCCAGCTTCGACGCGAGGTTGTCTCTGGGCGAGATTTTACATCAGGAATTCAAATCCTTGAGGGAGTCTTTGGAATTCAGCCAGCAACAGGTGGAAACACTTGCTGCTGAAAACGCCTCACTACGGGACTCCGTTAAGTCTCTAACTGAGAATGTGGCTCATTTAAAGAAGAAAATAAAAAAATAAAAGAGACTGTCATTGATCTCCAAGCCCGTAGCATGAGAGATAATCTGGTGTTTTCAGGCATCCCGGAATTTGCTGAAGAGGACGCAGAAGTTACTGTTAGAACATTTATCAAGACCCACCTGAAGCTTCCAGAGGACACTGTGGAAAACATCTGCTTTGAAAGAGTCCATCGGCTGGGAGCTAAGAGGCCTGGTGCCCTGAGACCGCGTCCTATCATGGCTAAATTCGGATATTTCAAGCAGAAGCAGCAGGTGAAGAGTCGCGGCAGGGAGCTGAAAGGAACGGACTTTGGCGTAAATGACCAGTTCCCCAAAGAGATCCTGGAGTGACGCAATGTTCTGTTCCCAATCTGACGCAGCTCCATTCAGAAGGGCTCCCGAGCTGTCATCACCGTGGACCGGCTCTACGTGGATGGGCAGCTCTACCGCGACCCTAACATCACTCCCTGGTTATATTAACGACATTCCAGATAAGAACCCGTTATATTTTTCTTCTTTTCCCTAATCCTCTTCCATTCACATCAATCTACCTTATACATGTTAATTCGCTAATTTAATGTTATGTCATAACATAACAAATACACTACCGTCAGTCTCCGTAGTGCTACAGTGCTAACAATGTTTTCGTTTCTCTGTCTTTCACTTATACCCTTACCCGCGTGCCCCTTTGTTTGTCTTTTTCACTTCTCCCTGCTTTCACTGCACCGATCACCTGCTTTAAATTTCTACTCAGTCACTCACAACACCCTCGACCTGTGCACATCTGTATGTACTCAGCGTCACCACAACCACTCCGACCTTATAGTGCACACATATAGGATACACACACACACACAAGCGCTCACACGCTCGCTCATATCTCACTCATTTGCACGTGCAATATTAGCTACACACACACGTCTATGGGCACACTAAGGCTTGTCTCATGGAATGTGCATGGAGCTGGCTCCAGAGAGAAGAGGTTAAAAATATTTAGCCAGCTTAAAAAACTACAGGCAGACATTGTTTTATTACAAGAGACTCATAGCCCTGCCACAGCTACAGATAAACTTAAAACACCTGAGTTTCCTAATGTGTTCTCAGCCTGTTATAACTCTAGGCAAAGGGTGGTAGCAATTTTAATACATAAAAATGTTAATTTCACAGTACTCAACACAATTATAGATCCAGAGGGTAGATTTATAATCATTAAATTATCTATACTTAAAAAGTTTTGTATTGTTAGTATATATGATTCAAATGTTGACAACCCTTCATTCTTTCACGTTTTCTTTACCGCACTCTCTGAACACCTAGATAGTGCACTTGTTCTTGGGGGCGACCTCAACTTCGCACTAAATAAAGAAATGGACAGCCTCAGTACAGCTGGTCAGCGCAATTGGGAATCCATAAATATAGTTAAGCAGTACATGAGCGACTACGGACTTCGCGATGCATGGTGTTCTCTTCACCCCAACCGTAGGGAATATACTTTCTTCTCACACGTCCACACGTACTCCTGTCTGGATTATTTCCTAGTCAGCAGCTCACTGCTGAGTGACATTTCAGAGACTGAGATACACCCTATAGCTGTCAGCGATCATGCTCCTGTATCTTTAACCCTAATAAATAAGAAGGCCATTCCACCATTTAGAAACTGGAGATTTAATACATCTTTGCTTATGTAGCCATGTTATTGTGTAGCTATTGGTTTTATGAACTCCTTCAGTCCTTTGTTTTTTTTTTAATGTAATTATTATTTATGACGTGTTATTTGTGACTGTTTGTACTTAAAATTGCATTTTGTTGGTTTGGTTTGTACTTTTTGATTCCGCCACAAAGGTTCCTACTTGAGTGTTGTAGGTGTGGCAGCAGTCAGCGTCGCAATTTTTTTTTTTGCGCCAATTCCTGTCAGAATCCACTTGGATTTGGCGCTGGTAAGACATGTAATTCAGCTCTCCGCCAACTTTAACCTAAAGAATTAATAATTTGTAAATTCTGTTGTTTAAATTTTTAGAATAAAATTTCCTTTAGCAATATTGATTATATCCCCCCACGTTATAATTTAGTAATATATCGATAAGGACCTTAGGCAAAATTTGTAATAAACTTTTCCCCTTCCCACGATTAGTGTAAGCTGAGGAGAGGCTGTACGTCGCCGACTGCTCCGTTCATTTTAGGTAGGTTATGTATTATGTTCGAGAGGTATTATTGTTTAACATTTTGTTTTGACTGTAAGTTAGCCATTTGGTTGTAAGTTAATAGGGAAGTTTTGTGTTTATATTTCATTCTGTATAGATATAAAAAAGAATTTATTACTCTTTCTGTCACACCTGTGTTGCGCGATGTAAAATTCCTGTCAGAATCCACTTGGATTTGGCGCTGTGTAAGCTGAGGAGAGGCTGTACGTCGCTGACTTCTCCGTTCATTTTAGGGAAATAAATTACGACTTCCACAACTACTGCGTGCCCGTTCTGGTCGAATCACCGATTGCTACACTTAAAGATGGAGATTTTACTAACTATTTCAAAAAAGAGTGGGCTTTATTATTTAGACTATAATGACCTGCCTGGAACATCAGCATCTATTCTCTGGGAAGCAGGCAAAGCTGTGATGAAAGGTAAAATAATCTCATTCTCATCACATAAAAAGAAAAGAGAAAACAAGTGTATTCAGGAATTAGAAGAAACCATCAAATCCTTAGAAGAAGCCTATGTATGATCCCAGGAACAGGAAATACTGAACAAAATACGTAAAGCAAAATTAGAATGAAATGAAATTATTAATAAAAGAACTCAATTCTTAGCACAAAGACTTCGCTGGCAAAATTATGAACATGGTAACAAATCAGGTAAATTTCTAGCAAACCAGTTAAAAATAAATAAAGAGAAAACAACTATATGTGCTGTTAAAGACTTAACCGGGGATACAGTATATGACCCTGATAGAATAAACAACATTTTCAGGGACTTTTACAAATCTTTATACTCACCACAGATAAACCCATCTAAAGACGAAATTGACCAGTTTCTTGATAGTATAACCCTTCTGAAATGATCAGATAATCAAACGATGGCACTGGATTCTCCGCTGATACCAAGTTAACTCCAGGAAGCTTTGAAAAGTATGCCCAATAATAAGGCTCCAGGCCCAGATGGATTTTCAGTAGAATTCTATAAAGAATTCTGGACAATTCTGTCACCAACATTCTACAGATTGTGGCAGGAAACCAAGGAAAATGGTAGACTACCACCAAATATGAATTCTGCCAACATTAGTCTCTTGTTAAAACCAGGCAAAGACCTTATATTGCCTACCAGCTATCGTCCAATATCCCTTATTAATGTTGACCTTAAAATAATCTGCAAAGTTCTCTCAAAAAGAATAGAGAAGATAACCCCTCACATAATTTATCCTGACCAAACTGGTTTCATAAAAGGGAGGCACTCATCAACAAACACACGTAGATTACTTAATCTGATAGACTATTCGTGCAATAAAAACCTTCAAATTTCAATATTGTCTCTAGATGCAGAAAAAGCATTCGATAGAGTTAACTGGAATTTTTTATTTGCAGCATTACACAAATTTGGTTTTGGAACCTCTTTCATAAACTGGTTAAAAATATTATATAATTCCCCAACAGCATGTGTTAGGACAAATGACCAAACATCCTCCAGCTTCTGTCTCAAGAGGGGCACCAGGCAGGGATGCCCTCTCTCCCCCTCACTGTTTGCAATTTTTATTGAACCACTAGCAGCAGCAATTAGACAGGCTATAGTGATTAAAGGCATTAAATGCAAGAATGTAGAACATAAGGTCAGTCTTTATGCGGATGATGTGTTACTCATTCTCCAGCATTCACAAACCACTCTCTCTCAGGTAATTCCATTAATAAACTCTTTCTCAAGAGTCTCAGATTATTCAATAAACTGGTTAAAATCTACAGTTCGTCCAATTAACTGCTCCTTTCAGAACTCTTCCTTCAATCCACTGCAATCTGGGGATATTAAATATTTAGGTATTAATGTTTCACCTAGGCTGGCAGATTTAACTAAATTAAACCACATCCCACTTTTAAAGAAGGTAGAGGATGATCTGGTTAGATGGAAGTCCCTTCCCATATCACTCATGGGAAGGGTTGCATCAATAAAAATGATGGTGTTACCAAGAATTAATTATTTATTTGCAATGATTCCAAGTAAACCATCACCTGACTGGTTTAGATCTCTGGACTCCGGCATCTCTAAATTCCTTTGGAAAGATAAACCACCGTGTATTAGCTTAAAAATACTGCAAAGGACCAAGGACAAAGGAGGACTAGATCTGCCTAACTTTCACCACTACTTCTTAGCCAACAGGCTTCAAAACATCTCAGGGTGGCTAAAACATACCCTCTTAGATGAACCTTAGCTAGACGTAGAACAGGCACTATGCAATAACAGAGATTTCGGATCTACCATTCATTAGCTCAAACATCAAACGACACGAATGCTTCAAAAGCATCAGTATCAGCTCTTCTCTGACAGCATGGTGGGAGTTTCTAAAAACGACTGAGTCTTCATTAATCCCATGCAAACGTACTCCCATCTGGAACAACCCTGACATACTACTAAACAATAATATGATAAATTTCCCGGATTGGAGTTGTAAAGGTATTAAATACTTGGAACATATATTCGAAGAAATAGACTTTATCCCCTTTGACCTATTAGTTAAAAGATATGGGATTAACAAGAATAGATTTTTAGAATATCAACAAGATAAATCTATAGTAAAAAGGAAACTGAAGTCTAATCAAATCAAATTACAAATACCACCAAGTGTGGCAGAATTCCTTAATCTCAAAACCCCCAAATTACTGTCTAAAATATACAGTAATTTGATGAATCAATATCCCTTCCTATTGCAAAATGGGAGGCAGATTTATCAATCAGCTGGGACCACAATTTCTGGTCTAAGACATGTTTTAAAACCTTTGAACTGATTAGAAGTCCCAGTTTACAATTAATATAATACAAAATCCTGCATAGAGTGCACTATACAGGGCATCGGATGTTCAGGATGGGTTTTACATCTTCTAACAACTGCTCACACTGTCAAGGGGATACACCTGACAATTACATCCATGCTCTTTGGTTCTGTCCACCTGCTCAGATGTTCTGGCGCAGGATTTGTGAGGACTTATCAAAGTGTCTGAAATGTACCATTCCAGCCTCTCCTTCAGTCTGCTTGTTGGGCGACCTAGATGGTGTCACTACAGAGATTAACACAACCCACATGGCTTTCACCGCTTTATGCATTGCTAAGAAGACTGTCCTCATGAACTGGAAAAATAAAAATAACCTTAATATCAACCAATAGAGAGAGAGTTTGCTGGACCATATTAGTCTTGATACAACTTCTTCCGCCACATTAGACCAATCTCTCTGGGCTCCTTTGATCAGCTCCATCACCTAGTGGCGGTGGGGGGTCGCAGGTTTGTCCCACTTCGGTCTTTGTTGTTGGTGTGGGGGGGGGCATATGGGCTGTGGGCGTCTGGGGGCTCCCTGGGGGGGGGGGGTTTGGCACTGGGACTGCGGTCCTGGCCTGGATGGGGCTTGGGTGGCGTCTTTCTGGCGGCTGCATGCAGCGCTGCTGGGGTAGCCTGTGCCGGCGGACGTAGGTTGCCGGCCTAGCGGCCGTGCTGCTCCTGGGTGGGTCCGGGGCGGGCTTGGGGTTCTGGGGGCGCTCTGCCTCTGGGCTGGGGTTCCGGCTAGGCTGAGGGCATTTGGGTCCTGGTGGGTGTGTGGCCGGAGTGTGGGTTGGCGCGTGCACTGGGGCCCGGCGCAGGGGCCTTTGGCGCGTTGGAGGGGCTGGGGGCTTCTTTAGCTGGCGGAGAGGTTGTTACCATCTGTCCGCAGGTGGTCTCTGCCTTAGGGGTATCCACTCTGCGGGGGTGGGGGGGAATCCAATAGAGGAGGAGAATGGACCGAACCTGGGTGTCTATTGTCTTATGTAGTCTGGGAGTTGACTGAATGGTGGGGTGGGTGTAGCTTTTCCCTCTGTGGTGGGGTCTGGTTGGCTGCCCCGGGCTCTGTGGTGCCCGGTGGTGCCGCTGCTCTGGGCCCCGGACTGGATGGGCCTGGGCCCCCCCCCCCCTTGGTGGATTTCGGGGAACGGGGGTGCTTATGGGGGTCAGCGGGGGAGCTGGCTCCAGAGGGGGGGTACTTTGCCGCCCCCGGTCCTTTCCTCCCCATCCCTAAATGCTTCCCTCCTCCCGCTCTGTCACCCCAAAACACATGTAGGGCTTTGAGGTGCAGGTGCGTCGCCGGGATGCAGGGGAGGTATTCCTCCTCTGTCCCCCTGTGACCACCTGTGTTTCAATCACACATCACAACTTAGACACTCTCATTACTTACTCTCTCATGACACATACATTTAGGGCCTTGGGGGTGGGCACACGGAATGGTGTCCAGAGGGCGGTCTGTTTATTCAGCCTTACCTCTGGTGCCAGTGCCCACTTCTCAATTTTAAGTTGCACATAGACACTGAGGGTTCTGGGGAGGGGCCGAGCTGACACTAGCTGATGATTGGCAGAGGGTGGTTAGCACCATGCCCTTCCCCTGTTTTAAAGCACTTTAGAACAACACGCGCCAACACCACATCTGAGTGGGTGGAGGGAAGCATGGGGTCTTTTCACACCCCCGTTCTCTGTTCGCCATCTGGAGCCGGGGGCTGAGAAGAGCTGGCCGTCCGGTCGGGGTCTGGGCTGGTGGGCTTCTCGGCTGCTGCGGGGTCAGGGGTGGTCTTTTTGTCCCCATGCCAGAGGAAAAAAGGGATCCATCTCCGGGGTCTGGTGGTGGATTGCCCCTCTGGGGGTGGTGGTGCCTGGATCTCGGAGTATAGAGTATATATTGGGAGTGTGAGTGCATGTATGGCGTTCATTTCTGTGTGTTTTCATGTTGGGCGAATGGGTGAATATTTGTTTATGTGTGCATGAGGGTGGGAACGTATGCTTGTGTATGTGTACGCCTGTTTGTCTATACCAGGGGTCGGCAACCTTTTTGACATGGAGTGCCAATTATATATTTTGTTGTTAGTCCGCGTGCCATGTTAACCATGGGGGTGGGGGGGGGGGGGTGGGGGCGGGGCTACCATCGAGTAGTCAAACCAAAGCAGCAGGTGCGCTAAGCAACAGCCAATGACATTTCAACATCATAGAAGGCATCTGAAATTTTTTTAATGTGTTTAAGAATTAGGGTTGTGATCTAGAGACCTGCGCGGAACGAATTTTTCAGTCCCACTCCTGCCCGCTCCCGCAAGATTCTGTCCCGCTCCTGCAAAAAAATATATATTATTTTCTCCAGCTCCCGCCCGCAGTATTCAAGGTTTGTCCCGCTCCCGCCCTCAAAATCCTGCAGGCAAACATATGAGTAGTTTTATTTTTACCACTTCTTCCCGCTACTCTGTTATTTGTTTCACTTGCTTCCCTTTTGAGTGTATATAAAAAAGAAACGGAAAATAAACAAATTGTCACGCCCAGCTCCGTCCGATCCTAACGTGTGCCACGCCCACCTCGTTACCTCGTGTTCATCCCTGATTGTTCTCACCTGTTGCCTGTTCCGTTTGCCTAGTCTTGTGCATGTAGTGTCCGTGGATGTCCCTGCTTGTTTGTCTCTTGCCTATTAAACCCCTGATTACCCGTGAGTACAGCTTGCTCTCCTGCTTCCCTGCTCACCTGCCTGCCGAAACGTGACAGAATGACAAATCTCAACAAAAGCACAGCGTGGCAGACCGAGCTCCAGAGGCTCGGTCTGCTGCAAAAAGAAGTGCACTGGCGCTCCCAGCCCGAGGTGCTAGAGGACCCCATCGCCCTGGAACTGGCCACCCGGGGAGCGGACCTCCTCACTGAGGAGCGCCCGCCCGGACAGTAGTACCCGCTCGAGCGGGTACGCAAATGTCTACGCCACCTGAGTGAGCGTCTCACGCGGCGGAGAGACGAACGCGTCGCCCGGAGCCTAGGCGACGTGTTCGCGGCGGCTCCGCCTTCCGCCGCCAGCGGAAAGAAGAAGCGGAGAAAGAGCAAAGTTCAGCAGGAAGAGCTTGCTCTCTGATCCCCGCCTGGGTGTTAGCCAGTGCACACGAGGGCTCACCGCCCGCATGGGACGACATCGCTGCTGCCCGCCTGGCCGGCTTCTACCCGGAGAGGCCGCCTCCGTTGGAGGCGTATCTATACCGGCCAGAGTGTCTGCACAGCAAGGGGATCAGCGCCATCTGGGACGCTATTCTCCGGGTCCCTAGAGCCCTTTAAGGGGCAGCTCCGCTTTGCCAGTGGCACCACCTGTCCTGCCTGCTCCGGACCCGCCTGTTCCCGTCCTGCCCGCAGCTCCGGCTACACCGCCTGCTGCAGCTGCCGCTGCTATTCACGAGGTGCCCGCTGAGGCGCCCCCTGCTGGCCGCACGCCCGAGGTGCCCGCAGAAGCGCCCCCTTCTGGCCAGGAATTGGTGGTGCACGCTGCAGCTCCGCCCGAGGTCCTGGCTTCGTCTCCGCTGGCAGCTGATGACGCCCAAGAAGCCTTCTGAGGCACCCCCTGCTGGCCACGTGACGGCGGCGCCCGCCGAGGCACCCCCTGCTGGCCACGTGACTGCGGCGCCCGCCGAGGCACCCCCTGCTGGCCACGTGACTGCGGCGCCCGCCGAGGCACCCCCTGCTGGCCACACGCCCGCGACCCTGCCTGAGGCCGCCGCTCCTCCCGTCCAGTCCAGCTCTTCCGTCCAGCCCGGCTCGCCAGTCCTGGCCACGGCTCCGGCTGCACCGCCTGCCACCACGCGCCCTGCTTTGCCCGAGTCTCCACCCTCAGGAACCTCCCTCTTGACTCCCTCACCCTTGCCCCAACAAGGCCGACACCCCCCAGGACCCCGCCTTCCGGTATCCCGGAAGGGACGGGGACACAGGCGCTGGGCTCGGGTCCCGCCCACCCTGCCCCCTGGCTCGCCCGTTCGGCCCCTGGCTGCGGCTAGTTGGCTGCCTGCGGGTGCTCCGGCTCGGGGTCTCCGCTGGGTCCCCCCCTGCTTCCTCGGTGCCGCTTCCGTGTCGGCCGCCTCCGGGCCCCCCTGCTCCGGCTTGGCGTCGGACGGCGCCTTCCCCGGCTCCGGCTGCACCTTCACCTGCCGCGGCTTCCCCCTCGTGCCTGCCTGCACCAGTGTTCCCTCCTGCTCCCTCCGTGTCTCCTCCGTCACTCCCTCAGCCCGTTCCCTTGGCCCCTGTGTGGTCCCCTCCTGCTCCCTCCTCCCTTTCGCCTGCGGCCCCTCCGGCCGCTGCCCGTCGCCCGTTTGGGTTCCTTCGTGGCTCCCCTGGTTCCTCCTCCCTTTGCCTTTCTCCCTCCTGTCTCTGCTCCTCCTCCTCCTGTGGGTCCTCTGTTCACTCCTGGCCCCTTCGTGTCACCTGTGGGTGCTCCTTCTGTGCCCTCTGTGTCTCCCTTCTCTGTCTCGCTTTCCGCCTTTCCTGTTCTTTGTTGGGTCCTGTCTTTCTTTTCGTCCTGTTCCCAGTCCCTCGTTAATGTGTTTGGCTTTTGTCTTCCAGGTCCTGTTCCCTGGTCTCGTCTCGTCCTTCGCCTCCTCTCGGGCACGCCCGGTGTGCGCGCCTTTCGGGGGGAGGGGGGGGGTTATATCACGCCCAGCTCCGTCCGATCCTAATGTGTGCCACGCCCACCTCGTTACCTCGTGTTCATCCCTGATTGTTCTCACCTGTTACCTGTTCCGTTTGCCTAGTCTTGTGCATGTAGGGTCCGTGGATGTCCCTGCTTGTTCGTCTCTTGCTTATTAAACCCCTGATTACCCGTGAGTACGGCTTGCTCTCCTGCTTCCCTGCTCACCTGCCTGCCAAAACGTGACACAAATATGTTTCGTTTTATTTCAGTTTAATTAAATGGAATGATAAACATGGACACGAACGAGGAGCTTTTCAGAACATAGAAATACACTCAGAACAGTTAAAAATAGGCTAATAATATTGCAATGAAACAAAATAATTTTCTCAATTTCTCAAGTGGTCAAACAGAAAAGCATTTGGCCTAATACTGCTTCAGAGCGGTAGGCTTTAATTTAGTCGTTCTTGTTGCTTTTGTGCAGTAGATAAATAAAATTAATTTATTAAAAACAAATACTCTATTAAGATAATTCCATTTTGCGGGAGTCCCGCGATTAGTTCAATTCTCCCGCAACCCGCACATACATGAGGACCTTACCGCCCGCACCCGCATTCACCCATCAAATCTTGTCCTGCGCCGCACTCGGTGCGTTGGGTCCCGCGGGAGTGCAGGTCTCTGTTGTGATCATCGTCAGCGTGCCACCCGAAATTCCTCCGCGTGCCACAAGGGTTGCCGACCCCATGTCTATACGCATGTGTCAGATTGGGTCTTAGACTCCACCTGAAATAACATCTCAGGCTCTATTGCCCCCCGCCACACTCCCTGCCAGTGGATGAGGCCCTGATGCGTTGGTGGTTCTCGATGTCCGGGGTTGGATGCTCTGGTGTGTGCTGGCTCCCTCTCGGCGGTTGCCTGGCGGGGCCTGGTCCTTCCGACTCTGTCGGGCCCCGGCTGGGGGGTGGGGGGGCCCTTGGACCTCTGGGCCCGGGGTCCGGTCTGCCCTGGTGTGGCTGGCCGCCGACGGAGCCTGCGTGCTCGCCGCCACGGCCCCCTGGGGCTCCTGCGATGTGGCTGCCGGATGGCCCCCCTCCGGAGCGCTCCTCTGCCCTCAATTGTCCCTGCGGTGGTCCTCCTGGGGTTCCCGTGTCCTGGGGGGCCTCTGGATGTCTGGGGCCCGGGTCTCCTCCGTGTCGGCTTCATGTCCTGGGTGGGCGGGGCTGTGGCTCCCCCCACACACTACTAGACATTTACATGGAGAAACCTTAGGAACACCAGCGCGCTGACACACACAGGTGTGCACACAGGTGCTCACGGGCACGTGCTCACGGACACACACCGTTTTGATCGGCTGTTGCTTCTGGGCATGTGTTGTAATGCTTGTTGTGTGTGCTGTTCAACAACATTTAACGTTTGATGGTCGTTGTGATTAGTACAGATGTTGTATGTTGTCTTTCTCTTTTCAGCAGACATGGAAGCAGATTATCTGTTTTGTTTTTTTCTTTTCTTTTCCCTCTCTCTCTTTCCCCCTTCTCCTTTGTCCCCCCCTCCCTCTCCTTCTTTTGAGGAAGTAAATAAAAATATAGAATAAATAAATAAATAATAAAATAAATAAATAAATACAAATAAAAGTAGTCCTCCGCAGAGGGGGGATGGAGGAGGGAATATAAAAAAATTTTTAAAAAAAAGAGAATACCTGCCCATAGGTTATTTGGGTTGTTGTAACTAAATGACTGCTAAACTAAATGGAATTACTATTATAAATGCTACAAGGGTTCTTTGTGTTGTTGCTTTAGTCTGTGTATGTACAGTGATTTGTATATACACTTAAACTGTACTGAATACAGACTGGCTAAATAATTCATGTAAACTTCCAGCTTTCTTTAATTGAAAAAGCTATGACACTAGCATAATTTCACATTAACGTTAGATTAATATTTATAAACTTTTTAAATCTTTATTTTTAGACTATAACAATCCTGGCAGAAATGTACTGGGTGTCTGGACTACAAACCATTGTGCAACATTTGATTAACTGGGCAATAAAATGTTTTTTGCATTGAGAAGGGTCAAGCAATATTAAGTCGGAGGTAGAAATCCTAACAGATGACTCTAGGTAAAACCCAAATCCCGTCCCTGTGCATCTACTCACAGCTGCACTGTTCCAGCATATTGTTTCTGTAAAGCTCAGCTGCCAATTCATTTGCATTTTCATCAAAGCATTTAAATGCATACAGAGACTATCCATTTCCCTTGAAGCTAGAAACTATAAAGCTGATTTCATTCAACAATATTCTTTCTGAAGCTGCATAATTAGGTACTGCTACGAATACTATTCACATTAAGGCTCTCTTAAACAGCACGTTTGATGAAATAAAATAAAAGCAGAAAACAGTAAGGCAAGGATGTCTAGTCAGATTTAGTTCAGTTAGTCTAGAAACCCTGTGGAGAATGACATTTTTGATTAGGCAGAGAACACCAGCAATACAGGGAATGTAAACAAGAAGAATCCTTTAGAATATCTAACTGTAATGGCTAGATTCTCTAGGGTGCGTTATCTGAATAAAGCACATGCTTGCTATTAGGGACCCTTGATGCTCCCCACATTAGGCGGTACAATTTCTCTCCTTATTAGAAGCAAAGCATCATGGACATTTTCTGTGTGTGTGTGTGTGTGTGTGTTTCTGTGTGAGTGCGGGAGTGCAGGGGGTTCCAGTTGAGCCTTCTTGCCCACATAACAATTGCATCATGTTTTGGCAGCTGAATCTTGCCATATGAAAGACCATGCACTGAAAAAGAGAAAAGGACTTTCCAGGGGACTTCCGGTTTGACCAAAGAGCAGAAAGGTGTGTGTAAGAGGGGCTCCCGATCAACCTTTCAAAATAATTATTTGAATGAACAACGACAACGAAATTCATTTACGGCAGTTGTAATCTTGATTAAAAGGCTCTAGGACGTAACATGAGCAGTTCAAAGCAAAAAAATAGTCCAATTTACACCAGCTAAGAGGTCTGCGACTAGCATCGCTAGTAAATTAGCCACCATGGCCGAGAGCGCTAGCGCTGAAAACAGCATGACTCGCCTGGCAAAAACAAAAGTGTCTCCATGAATCAGCTTGTGTCAGAATTAACCAAACAGCGCATTAGTATTAAAGAAGATATTTCAGCACTTCAACAATTCAGGAATCCATCAGCCCACTTCAGACCTCTGTGAACGCCCTACGTGAGACTGGACAGTTTCCAGAGCCGCCTGGTTACGGCGGAAACCTGCGCTGGCGAGAACTTTGACTTGTTGGTTGCAGATGAGAAATCGATCAAGAGTCTGCAAATCCAGAATTCAGCTTTATTGGACCGCATTGAAGATTTGGAAAACCGATCATGCCAAACCAACCTGAGAATCGTGAATATCCCAGAGGACAGTGAAAATGGCCAGGACACTCTTGCTTTCGTATCAACCTTGCTGCGGGAAATAACGGCCACTGAACTGTTCGATAAACCACCAGAGCTTGAGACAGTGCACCGTGTGTCTTGTCCGAAACCAGCTCCGCACCAGCCCCCAGACCTTTTGTGCCTTCCATAGATTCCAAAAGAAGGAACATATGTTGAGGTGGGCTAGAGGACACGAGCTGAAGTACAAAGGGAGGATGGTTAGGATCTACCTCAGCACCACCCTGCTAAGAAGCACGCGGCATTTAACCCCATTAAACACACGCTGTATCAGAGAAACATCCGGTTCCAGTTAGTCTATCCAGCCAGTCTCAGAGTTACTTACGAGGGAGAGACTTTCATCTTCAATACGCCGGAGGAGGCAAAGCTGTTTTATGACCAGCGAGTGCCCGACTGAACAAGCTAATATTGGTAATTTCAGCTTTTATGATAAACGCGTGTTACTATATACCTGTTGAACAAACTAAATAGATAATACAGTATCTGTTAGCGAAAGTTGTCCCAATGTCTACGCAAGTGGTTTAAAATAATGATCGATCATTCAGAGTCATACGGTGTGTTTAAATCTTGCGTTATGCTCATGTCTTCTTTTTGCTACGATCCATGGTAAACATTTCTTTTGTTGGTCACAGTAGAAATACTCTTTTAATGTACAAGATTACAGCAGTTTAAGAGTTTGTTTCTGTAGGCGGTAGCCCCTCTATGTGGTGTATCGGTAATGGACTATCGGGGGGCTCAAGTACAGGGGGGCCTGCAGCTTGACCCGGTGTGTGGAACAAGCATAGGATATGTTCGGTTTTTTGTTTGGTTTAGGACCATAATTTCTCTTTTTCTTTTATTTGTTATTACGTTTCTTTGTATTATATTTTTTGGACACATGGTCGAATATTTGATGTATTGGGGTTTAGATATGTGGGTGGTCAGTACTCGTTTAGAACTTAATGAGAGTGGCACTAAATGACAGCTCAGTCTAGCAGGTGGGGACACCTGTGCGGTTCGTCAGCTGGAATGTTAAGGGAATACGGGCCAGTTAAAAGATCGTGCATTTTCACCCACTTTAAAAAATGAACACAGATATAGCATTCCTACAGGAAACATCTACAAATGGCTCAAGCCTTATCCATTAGTATGACACAAATGGGTTGTCAGGACCCCTGGAGATTCTTCTTTCCACAAACCAAAGTGTTTTCTTATTTTTCTCATGTACATCTTTCTTTTTCAAGGATAGATAATTTTTTTCCATAGATAAGCTTTTACCATCTGTTGCAAAAATAGAATATTCAGCAATAGTTGAATCAGACCATTCACCTGTTCTTCTAGACCTGCATTTCACACTGAATCAGAGAGATTGTCCCTTGTGGAGATTAAGAACATAAGAACTATACAAACGAGAGGAGGCCATTCGGCCCATCAAGCTCGCTTGGGGAGAACTTAACTAATAGCTCAGAGTTGTTAAAATCTTATCTAGCTCTGATTTAAAGGAACCCAAAGATTCAGCTTGCACTATGTTATCAGGAAGACTATTCCATACTCTGACTACATGCTGTGTAAAGAAGTGCTTCCTTAAATCCAGTTTGAAATGTTCTCCCGCTAATTTCCACCTATGGCCACGAGTTCCTGTATTTGAACTAATGCTGAAGTAACTATTTGGTTGAACAGCATCCAAACCTGTTAGAATCTTATAGACCTGGATCATGTTCCCCCCTCAGTTTCCTTTGCTTGAGGCTGAACAGATTTAGCTCAACTAACCTTTCCTTGTATGACATTCCTCTAAGACCAGGAATCATTCTTGTGGCCCTACGCTGCACCTTTTCTAAGGCCGCAATGTCCTTTTTAAGATATGGTGACCAAACCTGCACGCAATATTCTAGGTGAGGTCTCACCAAGGAATTGTATAATCTTAGCATTACCTCCCTTGACTTAAACTCCACACACCTGGGGATATACTCCAACATCCTATTGGCCCACCACCCACCTTGGTGTCATCTGCAAATTTCACCAGTTTACTGTATATATAGGTGTCTATATCATTTATGTAAATTAAGAACAATAGTGGTCCTAAAATTGAACCCTGCGGTACCCCACTATGAACGCAGGCTCACTGTGACATTGTGCCTCTTATAACTACTCGCTGCTTCCTATCTGTTAACCAGTTATCAATTTATATCAGAAGCCATAGATTTTTTTTACTAACTAATGCATCTGATTCTGTTTCCCCCTCCATTCTTTGGGAAACACTGAAAGCCATAATCAGAGGAGAAATTATTTTGTATACTGTCGCATACAAAAAAATCAAAGGAACATGAACAACAGTTAACGAATGCAATAACTATTCTAGACCAACAACTATCAGTAAGCCCTTCACAAGATTTGAAGAAAAAAAGGTTGTAACTTCAGGCTCAGTATGATCATTTAATAATAGACAAAACTGAACATTATTTGCTTTGGTCAAAAGGTCAGTTCTATGAACAAGGTGAAAAAGCAGGCCGTATTCTGGCTAACCAGTTGAAATGTAAATCTTCATCTCGTGTAATCCCACAAATTCACAACACATTTCGACAGTTGACCCCCTAGAAATTAATGACACATTCAAGAAATATCACTTGAACCTGTAATACATCTGAGTTTCAAAATGACGATTCAAATATATTTAATTTTTTGGAAAATTTGAATATCCCAGTAATTGATTCTGTTAAGAAAGAAGAACTGGAACAACCACTTCAAATAAAGGAAATACAACATTCTATTAGAGCAATGCAAAGTAGTAAAACCCCAGGACCAGATGGCTATCCAGTTTTATAAAGTTTTTTTCAGAGAGACTTTCCCCCTTGCTTCTGAAAATGTGTAAATATTCATTCGAACAGGGAAAACTTCCACAGATGCTAACAGAAGCATCCATTACACTCCTCTTGAAACCAGGTAAAGATCCACTTGAATGTGGATCTTACAGACCAATTTCATTATTGAACATTGATGTCAATTCTTGGCAAAACTTCTATAATAATAATAATACATTTTATTTAAAAGGCGCCTTTCTGACACTCAAGGTCACCGTACAGGCATACATAAAATTTATACACACTACAAAAGGATAAAATGCGAAAAAAATAAATATAAATGACAAATAAATGGATTTTACAATGAATAGGCTCGCTTGAACAGATAGGTTTTGAGTCCAGATTTGAAATGAGAAAATGAGTCCATGTTTCTAAGATGCGATGGGAGGGAATTCCAAGGCGGGGTGCAGAGCGGCTAAATGCTCTGCTCCCCATTGTGGTAAGACGGACAGGTGGAACAGACAAATATAATGAGGAAGAGGATCTGAGAGAACGAGATGGAATAGAAACATCAAGGAGGTCAGACAAATAGGGGGGGGGGAGAGGTTGTGGATAGCTTTAAATGTCAGCAAGAGGACTTTAAACTGGATACGGAACTGAATAGGGAGCCAGTGTAACTGCTGAAGAACAGGAGTGATGTGGTGGACGGATGGGGTTCGGGTAATAATTCGGGCAGCTGAATTCTGGACTTGCTAAAGTTTACGGAGGGACTTGTGAGGGAGACCCAAAAGAAGTGAATTGCAGTAGTCTAGACGGGAAGTCACTAGACTGTGAACAAGAATGGCTGCAGAATAGGGGGTAAGAGATGGACGGAGACGATTAATATTTCTTAAGTGAAAGTAAGCTGACCAGGTAATGTTATTAATGTGTGATTGAAATGATAGTGTGCTATCAAGGGTGACACCCAGACTCCTAACCTGCGGGGATGGTGAAATAGAGGAATTATCCACTATAATAGAGAAACTGTTAGTTTTGGATAATGTGGATTTGCTACCAATGAGGATAACCTCAGTTTTATCACTGTTAAGTTTAAGAAAGTTAAGAGTAAACCAGGATTTTATTTCAGCAATACAATCAGTGAGAGTAGTGGGTGGTAAAGTGGCTGAAGGCTTTGTAGTGAGATAGAGTTGGGTGTCATCCGCATAGCAGTGGAAATTAACATTGAATTTATGTAAAATATTACCGAGGGGAAGAAGGTAAATGATAAAAAGAAGGGGCCCCAGGACAGAGCCCTGGGGCACACCTGTAGTGACAGAGGAGAGAACGGATTTAAATGATTTAAGATGAATGAACTGAGTGCGGCCAGAGAGATAAGATTTTAACCATTTTAGTGGAGTCTGAACAATACCAATGGATGATAGTCTATTAAGGAGGGTGGTGTGACAAATGGTGTCAAAGGCCGCACTCAGGTCAAGAAGGATAAGAATGGTGAGTAGTCCAGAATCAGCTGCCATAAGAAGGTCGTTAGTGATTTTCACAAGTGCTGTTTCAGTACTGTGAAGTGGACGGAAACCAGACTGGAACTGTTCATAAAGATTATTTTGAGCAAGGTGAGAATGAATTTGAGTGGCAACTGTTTTTTCGAGAATTTTAGAAATGAAAGGTAAATTAGATATAGGAGGGAAATTGTTGAAATTTGTGGGGTCAGCACCAGGCTTTTTCAAAATAGGTGTAATAACGGCAGTTTTGAAGGATGTTGGGACAATTCCAGTAATAAGAGAGGAGTGAATAATGGAAGTGATGATAGGGAGAAGAGAGGGAAGACAGGATTTGACAAGATATGTAGGTAAAGGGTCGAGTTGACATGTAGACGGTTTAGATTTCTGGATGAGTTCAGTGAGTTCTGAGAAAGAGGGCAGGTAAAAAGAAGAGAATGTGTGTGTGCGTGGATAAAGGTCAACAAAGGTGTGATGTTGGCAAGGAATGGAGTCAAGATGTTGATAAATATTACAGATTTTTGCAGTGAAGAATGACATAATGGAGTTACAAAAGGAATTTGTAAACAAATGAGGAGGCAAGAAATCCTGTGGTTGAGTAATATTATTTAAAATAGTAAAAAGTGACTTTGAGTTTCCATGATTAGCAGTGATTAAACTGGAATAGCACTGAGATTTAGTAGTGGCAATGGAATCCTTGTAATGCAAAATATGGTTATTATATAGTTCTTTATGTATAGTGAGACCAGTTTTCCTATACAGTCGTTCAAGTTGTCGTCCTTTTGCTTTCATAAGTCGAAGACCAGTGGTGAACCAGGGGGCAGAAACAGTGAATGAAACAGATCGAGTTTTTAACGGAGCAAGGGAGTTGAGAATATTTAGAAGTCCAGTATTATAATGAGAAACCAAATCATCAGGGGTAGAGAGATCGTGGATATCAGAGATGGCAGAAGAATCAATGATTGTAGTTAAAGTGGCTAAGTTAATGTTTTTTGTATTGCGAAAGGTGATATGACGTGGTGTCTTGGTAATTGAGAGGGTGAGTTTGACTGTAAATGAGATGAGAAAATGATCCGTTATAGGAAGTTCATCAGCTGTAATGTTGATGGGAGTGACACCAGAACAGCAAATCAAATCTAAAATGTGACCTTTGGAGTGTGTAGAAGAAGTTGTATACTGAAGACACCCGATTTCAATGTTCATGTGGACAATCCCAATCTGCCCCTCACTAAAGATTTCAGCCTCTAGCCTCTAGAATAGAACCCATCATGCCAAGTGTTATTTCATCTGACTAAACTGGCTTTATTAAAGGAAGATATTCCTTTTTTCTAATGTCCGCAGACTTCTAAGTGTCATACACTCCAGGACCAATACACTGACAGATAGCCCGGAAGTAGTTGTCTCTTTAGATACGGAGAAAGCATTTGATAGAGTTGAGTGGAACTATTTATTTGCAGTACTTAAAAAGTTCAATTTTGGCCCAAAATTTTCTTCCTACGTAAAGTTGTTGTACTCCTCTCCGAAGGCATCAGTTGTCACTAACACACTGCGCTCACAATTTTTCTGGCTGTACAGGGGCACCAGACAGGGATGCCCACTAAGCCCTCTCCTTTTTGTTCTAGCCATAGAGCCTCTAGCCATCAAGCTAAGAACATCACAGTCTTTACAAGGAATTTAAAGGCTAGGAATAGAGCATCGAGTCTCACTTTATGCTGATGATCTGTTATTGTATATTTCAGATCCAAAGAACAATGTGACTGAAGTAATACAAATATTAAGTGAATTTGGCAGCTTTACAGGATATAAATGAAATTTTCTGAAGAGTGAATGTTTTCCTATAGTTTAACCCTACAAATACCAGAAAACATCTTGCCTTTTTCAATGTCTAAATCTGGCTTTAAATACCTAGGTATCAATATCACACCAACCTTCACAGATTTACATAAAGATAACTTTACTCCTCTACTTAGTAAAATAAAACTGGAATTTGAAAGGTGGAATACATTATACTTATCTCTTACTGGCAAAATTAACTGTCAAAATGAATATTCTACCAAGGTTTTTATATTTATTTCAGTTCCTCCGAATTTTTCTTCCAAAATCATTTTACAGTCAGTAGACAATATGATTACCCCTTTTTTATGGGGAGGTAAAAACCCCAGAGTACGTAAGGAACTGCTTGAAAGACCAAGAGTGGAGGGAGGGCTTGCTCTGCCCAACTTTAGGGGCTATTACTGGGCAGCAAACACAAAAAAAATCACTTGTTGGTTTCAGTCCCCGGAGACAGAATGGTGTAAGATGGAGGCACATACCTGCAAATCTGCATCACTCCCAGCTCTAATAGCAACAAAATTACTCTTCTCTCCCTTGTAATATACGTCACGTCCAATTGTGGCCTCTACACTTAAAATATGGTCCCAATTTCGTCAAAAATTTTAATTTAATCATTTGTCTATGTTAAGTCCTATATGTAATAATAGTTTCCCTGCAGCTCGACTAGACCACACGTTCATGACATGGCAAAAGTTAAGTCTTGATAAATGCACTGATCTCTATATTGACAACACTTTTGCTAGTTTTAGTTCCCTCTCTGAAAAATTCAAATTGCCACAATCTCACCTGTTTCGGTATTTCCAGATTAGATATTTTATTCAAAGTCCATGTTTTCCCATCTCTGCCAGGTCCCTCTGCATTAGAACATATTTTGCAAATTCCCCTCCATCCTAGAGGTCAAATATCTACAATATATAATTTTGTCCATAAACGGTACATCAACAGACAAAATTTAATTGGAATGGGATAAAGAATTGGGGATTTAATTGTCTGATGAAACATGGAAGAAAGCACTTAGAATGGTAAACCGAACTACATCATGTGCCCGGTTGGGCTTAATTCAATTTAAAGAATTGGAATAAACTTGTGACAGATGTCACTTAACCAAGGCTGACTTTGTTCACATGTTTTGGTCATGTTATAAACTGAGAGGCTTTTGGGGATTTGTATTTAAAATTCGAAATAAGGCATTTGAGCTGAACATAAAACCTAGTGCTGAAATAGCTTTATTTTGAATACCAGGAGATGGAACAATATTGACAACTACAGCTCGAAATGCTTTCTCTTTTGCCTCTCTTCTTGCACGAAGAAAGATATTGTTGGAATGGAAGTCCACACAGGCACCACTTCCATCAGTGTGGCTCTGGGATCTAATATCCTTTTTAAAATTGGAGAAAATAAAAGTATTGCATTAGAGGCTCAAGTAAAAAATTTACCAAAAACTGGGGTCCCATGATCACCCTTTTTGAAAAAATGAAAACTCTTCCCCCTAACTAACTAATTAATTGATAAATAAGAAATTGAATACAATCTGCGACTGTACAGGGTCAGGTACTGCTTACCCACAGCAACACTTTCAAATCTGTAAGCCATAATTAAAAGTAATTTATTTCTCCTTAAGTAATTATTTACTTACTTTTATCTATTTATTTATTTTCAATTATTCTGATTTAATTTGTATATTTTCATTGTTAATACTATTTATTTACTTCATTTTACTTTCTATTAAAGGGGATAGGGGTGGAGGGGTATTAAGATCAAGACCAACATTTGTACCTAGCGTATCATATTATTGTTTAAAATTCAAATAAATAAAGCTGAAAAAAAAGAGAAAAGGACTCAACTACAGTATGTTGTACTGAAAAGCAGGTTCACTTTTTTTATTTGCAATTAAACAATGACAAGTATAGGACTGAACAATCTTGCATCTCGGCAGTGTCTAATTTTGATGAGGAACTGAGTTTTTATTAAATTCCGCAAATGGTAGTGCAAAATTAGCCTGGTTTCTAAGGTTCTACTGTAGTATTTTTTAATTATAATTATTATTATTATTACTACTTCTCTTCTAGGAGTGCCAAGTAAATATTCAATGCCAACACATACAAAGCCACACGTGTCTATACAACATTCAGTAACCCTTAAGTGTGCACTTAAGGTTCCAAGACACCAGCATAAGCCCTTCTTGCCAGCTGATATATCTTAGCAAAAGCATTTATAAAGGTTTATTCCATCTTTTATAGCTGTAAAAAATGGTGACATTGGCAAATCCTGTTTCTAGTTGACGTATCACCTATGTCGAATGTCATAAGTTTATTCTGACAAAGTTGTGTTATGTTGCTTTTTCATTCAAGCGACATAAAAGGTTATAAGACTGACTCTACACTTCAGTGTTTCAGAGTGACATAAAATTACATAATTTGTCATGTAAAGCCAACTGTAGAAGAGAAGATGAATACTTTTTAAAGGAGAGTTACATGGCCACAAAAGCATAAGTGTATATATTCATTCATTCAATCAATCTTCACAGATGGTACAAATTAAATAAGCATCATAGGTATCATTTGAGTTGAACAAAAATTGAACTTCAAACAACTGATGGCCAGCACTTATGAGTGGAATAATGTTACACTTTTTTATTCTGTGGAAACGAAAGATGAGTCTAATGGCCAGATTTAATTATGAGTTATAAAAATGTTCTGGGTCATAGAAATTAAATATAAATAAAAGGCTGCGTCTCGTTTTGATCGCGATCGATCCCCCCAATAACTAACAGATTACTAACAAAGTCACTTGTTCTTCCACCATTGTTTTGAGGTGGTGAGGTTTCACATGAAATTATGCATATGAATTTTAACCTACAAGCTTTTTGCGTCTCCCATACTTATTTAGCATAAAGGTTACAGTTTCTGTTGTGCAGTGGGAAAGCGACAAGTGGCCAAGAGCTACAAAAGTTCCCAGTCAAGAAGGCCCAGGACCTCAAAACCAGGAACTAAGTTGCTTAACATTTATCAGCCAGTGGCTGCTAATGTTACGGGGAAAGATATGTTCTGTTGTCACTGCGGGAAAAAATTTTAAATTAAAAAAAAATAAAAATATGAATCCGCTTCATATGGTGTTGACATGAAAAATGTTTGCATGGTTGGTATTGGTATTAATTTTTTTTTCTCTGTATGCTGCTGTTCATTGTGGCCATGTAATGCTCCTTTAATAAGAATTTACCTCCTGTTTTACAGCTGGCTTTATATGACACATTATGACACTTTATGTCCCTCTGATACACAGAAGTGTAGTAAGTCTTATAACCTTTGTCACTTGAATGAAAAAAGTGTCATAACACAACTTCATGTCAGCATAAAGTTATATCAGCTATCATGAAGGGCTTATGTTGGTGTCATGTAGCCTTTAGAAAAGCATCCTTAAGTAAACTTACCTAACATTATCATTTTTGATACTTAGTCATGCCAAATATCCTTGCAAGTAGAATATCCTGCAGTGTTTCAGCACAAAGTAGCTGATTTTTACTTTACTTAATTCATTCCATTTAAAGTTACATTGGACATGCATTAAAGTTATAAAGGACTATTAGAGCACATTGTGGAAAAAGCCATGGACTCATAGGCATAATGATCTCCAAAACACCCTTACAAGCTGTACTCCTAGAGGGTAATCACGGATACACCCCAACTCCTAGAAGCTTATTGTTCAGTTCCCTTACTTATGTCAAATATATTTATAGTCAATATAAAATTTTGGCTTTTTTTTATTATTATTTATTAAGTACAGTGTTACCTCAGAACTCGAATTTAATCTGTTCAGAACTCCAGATCGAATCCTAAAAGTTTGAGTTGTGATCGAATTTTCCCCATAAGAAATAATGGAAATCCAATTAATTGGTTCCCAGCCCCAAAAAAATTACACCTAAATATGTTTTTTTTAGCATTTAAACACAAAATGAACTGGATAAAACGAGAAGAGCATATATTGTACTAAACACATCTAAGCACATTTATCAAAACAGTAATTTGTAAAGTAAGAAAGTAAATGTATCCAAACAATGTCCTGCCCCGATCATCCGCTCCTTCTGTGTGCCACGCCCCCTCGTTAACCTCTTGTGGAATCCTTGTGTGATCAGCTGTTTCTGGCTGTTGTTATTAGTCCCCTGTATTTAGTCCGCCTTTCAGTTTTTTCCCCCCAGTTCGGTCATTGTATTGTCAGTCTGCGTTTTGCCTGCCTTACCTGTAATTAAACCCCGTATTCCCCGATACCCTGACGTCTGCGCCTTTGTCTCCATTCTGTCCCCGCTCGGCACAACAGTATTATAATTAAATGTATTTAATGGTTTATTAATATTAAAATAATGAATGAGATCTTTATTTTTAAATGTATTTTATTATATAATAATAATAATTACTGTTACATTTAGACAATGATAGACAGTATTTTTACTGTCTAAATATTCGTATTCAGCTAGTATAAACATGCACGAAGCTATCATAGCGAATGCGAGGCTGAGACTGAAGCTTTACCCTTTGTTTCCGCTGAGAGACGTGCTGCATGACTCATTTCCCTGCGCTTACAAGTTCTTAGGTCGGCGTTCACGGTTTGACTTCTGAGATTCAGATGGAGTTCTAGGTAATTTTTTTTCGAACTGGCTGGTTCGACTTAAGAAATTTGAGTTCTAATGAGTTCGAGAACTGAGGTACCACTGTATATCACATCATTGTTATGCAGATGACAGTTATTTTTCCACTCAAACCAGGTGAAAATTGTGTACTTCTACGCATCTCTAACCTTCTAAGGGATGTTCAGTGCTGGATGTCAAACAGTTTTCTTAAGCTAAATGAAGACAAATGTGATATTATCATCTTTGGGACTCCTGACGCTGTCAGAGTTATAGCAAGTAACTTGGGCCCGCTGTCAGCTAATGTACCCAGCCATGTAAAAAATCTTGGTTTTAAGTTTGATAAACAAACGCAGTGGTTTACGGTAGTTTTTTTCAACTTAGGAATATAGCAAAATATATTTTGTCTTTTAAGGATTTGGAAACAGTCATTCACACTATTATCTCATGTTAACTGCTGGAACTCACTCTACTTATCTGTCAGTCAAGCTTGTCAACATTGCAGTTGGTCCAAAATGCAGCTGAGAGACTCCTAAGTAAAGAGAGAACAATACTCCCGTAACAGGTACACTAATACTAATAGATATTTGAAATTAAATACATTTGTTGACTTTACTGAAGTTCAAGTTTTTGCAATTGTTACTAGATTTTATCGAGTTAATTACTTCCATGGAGAAAAACACAGTTTACTCATTATTTTCGCGTAAAGTTCACTTCAAATAATCTTGTATACAGGATTGCCAACTTAGGTCAGCTGGCTGGCGTGAGATTTTCAATTTGAGACAAGTCTGTACACGCATTTACTTGAATGTAACAATTTTATTACCTTGTAAATAGTCTTTAGGGTTTGCAAAGTACCCCAATGCTTTTGAGGGTGGCTAATTTTAGGTTTATAATGGAATAATATAGATTTACCGTAACATTTCTTGTGTGAGCGTGAGTGTCTAAATGCGAGTGTCACGCCAGATGCGTGAGAGGGATTCAAAAGTATTGCGGAATCGCCTCGCGCTGCTGTCTTGGTGCATTGTCCCTTAATGTAAGGAGTACTCGGAGAATGTGAATGCAAGCCAGTAGGTCTATATTGTCACAACAATCATATTCAGTACACTGCATACAGTGACGCGAAATAACGCTATATTAAACCCCATAAAAAGCAAAATAAATTAAAAGCAAATAAGGAGAAAACATATTATTGGATGTGACCCATACACACTATAAAAGTAAAATGGTTTAACCCATTACATGTATTTGTATTAGAATAATACAGGGCTCTCAAGTGTCACGCATTGATAGTGACAGTCACTCTTTTCAGTCTTTTGTCACGCACTCCCGCCACACATTGTATTTCTCACGCGGAAAAATAATTTGTAGGCTAATATGCCGCAGAGCCCAATTTTTCCCCAGACCCGGCACGGTAGCGCCTCACTATAAAACAAGCGTGTCTCCGCTGGGGTCTAATGGTGCGTTCCGTTTTTCTCTCAGAACTCGGAAATTCTGAGTTGAGTGACATTATGGTGTGTTACATTATTTCTCTCCAAGTCGGAACTCGGATGAAAAAGTCACGAAACGTCAAGAAAAATGTCGCTTCCCGTCGGAAACACGCCTCTTTTATGAAGTCGGACAAGATTTGCCCCAAGAGCCTGTCACTTACCAGCCAATCAAAAAAAAAAGAAAGGGCCTACACAATAGCCAATCAGAAAATAGTACTATTGTATCTGGGTAAAATACAACACAACAACCAATTAAAAGGCATCCTGTGGAATGTCACTCTTGCCTGTCTTCAAAACTTGACAGCCCTGATAATAGTTATGTTGGTAGTTGGTGGATTTAGCTACCATTATCATAACAAATGAAAGGTAAGTCAGCTAGCTTTCATCAGTTTTATTCAAACAAGTTACTGTATTAACTACCTGTTAATGCCACATTCCACTTCCCGCCTTCAACAGGTCCGTTAGCTCGCTTGTGCATCATGTAATGGCTGCATCGGAAGACAGCTATAGGGTAAGCTGCTATAAATATACTCGAGGAAAAAATACATTCCAGAAAGTTCCAAAAAGCCAGACTGATATTTACCTTGCACCGAGCACTATTCGCCAGAGAAACTGATAGATAATTTATATTTTCTTTATAATTACATTTTCTATATGTCCTTGTATTTGAAATATCCTGTTTTATTATGTTTTTTTCTGCCGAACATGTACAGACTTATTTTTCTTGTAGTTATTCTCTAAACAATACAGTACACTAACTATTTACATAGCGTTAGTATTAATAGAATTAGGTATTATATGAAATCCAGAGATGATTTTATGTATACCAAAGGATGTGTGTAAGTTATATGCAAATATTAGCCATTTCATATAAGGCAGGGGTCCCCAACCACCGAGCTGTGGACCGGTACCGGGCCGCAAAGAAAGAATAAATTTGTTTAAAATCATATGTATTTTATAGAGATGCGCCGATCCGATATTCGGAACGGGTATCGATGCTGATACAGGCCTATTTGACGGATCGGATATCGGCCATCTGTGTCCAGTCCACGTCCGATAATTTGTAGCAAAAATCAAGTCACGCAGATTTAAAGGGACAGATTTGAGAAGTTGTAATCACTGATTTGTGGTTGTATCTGTCATTATGGACATAGCTGTCATTGTATTTATGTCAATATCAATCTACACATTTATTGGTATTTTTCTCACGTGTGAATATTTTCTACAAATGAACATTTCAATATACAAGTTCAGAAATGTTATCTGCACATCCTCACATCGTATTCTACATTCTCACATCAAGTGCACAAATGCTCACATTTTGCTTTATATTTACTTTCATATGCACAGCCAGTGAAGTAATCATCAATAAAACTTCTTTTTGTTCACCCAGAACTGCCAGGAGATTTTCACTGACCAGCAGCTTTGCCATCATCAACCTCAGTACAGGTGAGATGCCAGCCACCTATATTGTGGAGGATGTGTCAGTTTACTGTATTTTGGGGCAGGACCGAAACAGACACTGCTGAGTCGAAGGAGTAATAATCTTGAAGCTACAGTAGAGTTCTTCACTTGCATTTAGATTGCTTCCAGTGATTTTTGACCTAAAAAATTTGCATTTGTCTGTTTGGCACTCATCGTGCACTGGGCAGGCAGGAAAACCAGAATTTGCATTTCACTGTCATTTATGTGATTTCATAGAACCCTGCATTCATGCTGAATTTTTGAAGCATTTTCACACCCATTTGAAAATGAAACAGAGGGTTCAATGTCCATATGAAGCATGTCACTTCAAAAGCAGTGTGTATTCAACATTTAATGCTCATATAAGTAAATTACATGGAGCAAACAGTACGATACAATTTAAAAATAGTACAGTTTCCTGTATTGCTTGCACAGATCAGACTTCTGAAGTGGATGTGGGAGTTACCTTAAGTGACACTGAATGTGGCTGCGAAGAGACTATTGATGATTTACAAGACTTGGAGAGTCAGCTGGGACATAACTTAGCTGCACTTTTTCTGAAAATGCAAAAAATTCTCCACATATCAAAGTGTTACACAAGAGGTGATTCAGCAGATTAACCAGATTCATTTGCTGTCACAGCCTCTACTCCATAGTGCAGTCCAGAAAATCATCAGTCAACATTGTTGTAATATGGACAGCTCCATCATTGTGAAGGACATCATAGAAGTTGTTTCTGAAAGTAATGCTCTACTGAAATTTACCAACACAGGAGGATCTCTGAACTACCACCAGGAGAGCATCATATATATCACGAGAATTTCCTGTCATAATGCCAGTTAAATTTCTTCTTAAGAGAGGCAATCAAACTTATGTTTATGTCCCTATAATGAAAATGTTGCAGGGTTTGTTGAGTAATAGGGATATTTTGGATAAGGTGCTGACAGGAGAGAGGACTTCATCACAGGGATATCACTCATTCAGAGATGGCTCCCATTTCAAAGAAAATGTTCTTTTAAATGTTGATGAATTTAGGATTACTCTTGGGCTGTACATAGATGAATTTGAGGTTGCTAACCCATTGGGAACATCTAAGAAAAAACAAACTGTGTGCTGTATATTGGGTTCTTGCAAATCTTGACTCCAAGTATCGGTCAACTCTTCACTCCATTCAACTTGCACTTTTATGTAAAGTTAAAGCTGTAAAAGAATATGGCTATAGTGAAGTTCTTCATGCTCTCTGTCAAGATCTTGCAACTTTGGAGGAGCATGGTGTGTATATTGAACAGCTAGGAGAAAGTGTTAAAGGCACTGTACTGTATGTGGCAGCAGACAACTTGGGGGCTCACTCTTTGGCTGGATTCCAAGAGAGCTTTGTTGCAGATCATTTTTGTCGGTTTTGCATGTGCAAGCAAGAAGACATACAGGATAAGGAGGTCCAATCAGGCGTACACCAGCCAAGAATAAAAGAGAATCATGACAGGCATGTGCAAGAGGTTACACAAAACCCTAATTTGGCAAAAAGTTATGGAGTTAAAAGGGGATGTGAACTGAGCAAAAGCTTGAAACACTTTCATGTGGTAGATGGTTTCCCACCTGACATTCTGCATGATTTTTTTGAGGGTGTAGTAGCAGCTGAACTGCTGAGAATTTGATTTTAAAGAAATATTTTTCTTTGGACTCATTGAATGACTATATCAAACACTTTCCTTATACATTTTCAGATAAAACATACCAGCCACAAATAATTTCAAAAACCTTCATCTCCAAGGGAACTACTGGAGGTAATGGCCACGAAAACTGGACACTCTTGAGGCTTCTTCCATTCATTATAGGCCATTGTATCCCTGAGGGAGACCCAGCGTAGGAGATTCTGATGCTTCTGAAGGATATAATTGAATTGGTAATGTCATCACACTTCACTGAGGAGTCAATACACTTCTTGGACTGTAAAGTTTTAGAACACAGACAGCTATTGCAACAAACTTTCCCCAACTACACACTCCGTCCAAAGCATCATTTTATTGAACACTACCCTCAGATGATAAATCCAATTTATCTGCTTTTTCTTTTGTTTGTATTTTTTCACTTGCAGCGCATTTTCATTTTGTTTCTGCTTTGTCTTTTGGTTGTGTTTTTTAATTTGCAGCGCATTTTCATTTTGTTTCTGCTTTTTCTTTTGTGTGTGTTTTTTAATTGCAGCGCATTTTCATTTTGTTTCTGCTTTTTCTTTTGTTTGTGTTTTGTCTCTAGGGGCCACTGTAGAAGATAATACTAAGAGACAAATTCAATCTAGAACATGACTTTAATTTAATGTACTGTATGAAGATCCAGAGTTCAATAATGCACTTTGCAACCTGGATGACATAGCAGATTTACCGGCAAGAAGAGCTACAGTGAAGCTTATTTCATTATTGCCTGTGGCATCTAGCACTGCTTCCTCCACTCCTAGCATGTCTGATGATACAGAGATTCTGTCTTCACCCACTCCAACCAGACGAGAGAAATGGCCGGGGTTTTTTGAAATTCCAAATTTTTCTGTGGATGTGGAATACAGATTGAGACAGGCAAACCTTGCCTTCACAAGAGATAAGATATACTTCAATATAACAAGGGACATGAAGCATACAATAATGGAAAAGCCAGCTGAACAGATGTACAAATTTGATGCCTACCCAGATGACGAGCGGATCCATTCTGTGGCATTAACACTTATAAGCAAACATCCCTGCCTCACTGAACCAGGCTCACCAAATGGATGATCTGGCTGGAAAAACAGCTTAAAATTCAAAATGGGGAATTACCGCACTGAAATGAGAAGAGCAGGGTGTGTAGATGTTGGTATAAATGGAGGCAAACAAGGTGTTCCAGGAATGGCATCAAAAGGCCTCAGAAGGCCAAAGAGGTTTGAGGTGAATTATTTACCAGGTTTCCCAGATGGCCAGAATGAAGATAGCCTCGAGGCTGAGAGGAAGGCCCTGGTTGAAGAAATGAGAAAAAAGAACCCTAGTGCAACTGCCATTGCATCAAAGATGGACCAGACCTTCCCACTCCATAGATGAGAGATTGTAGAGACCGGACCCCCAGTGCAGACAATGATGGAGCAGTAGCCAACTCTTTTTACAGAAAAACAAGTAAGCATGGGACATTTATATACCTGTTCATTGTTATTTTGTCTGTCAGTTTTACATTTAATTATCGTGTTTTGTGTCTTCCTTGTTGTAGGTATATGCAGAGTTTAACAGGATAGCCACCACAAACCTGCAGAGTGACTTTTTTGATGCCTTGAACCGATACACTAGAAAATTGTTACAAAGTGTGGTGTGTAAGAGAGGAAATGTTGGGCAGACATCGACTGAGTTACTGAAGCAAGTTGATATTGGGGTTAGTCAATTTTAGTTTTGTTTTACCTTTTATTTAAGGGGAATGTTTACCTAAACAGTCCTGGACTGTCTAACAACTGTCGTCATGTTTTCTTTTCAGGACTATAATGTAAATATTGCTAATTCTTGAACTTGTTCTTATTCTTTAGAAGCCAGATGTGACAGCAATGCGGTCCCTTGTTCTCAAAGGCCTCCCAGTTCTACTTGGTGACCTGATGACTTTTACAAGACCTGCTTTGTAAGTTCTGTTGTAATTAAAGTCCTGCTTAAGAGTAGGTTTGCAGTTTGCTGTACATCTATACAGTTACCAAGAAAAGCATCAATATTGGGAAAAAGGTAAAACTAACATGGCTGGATCACTTGTTTACGGTTTCCAGCATGTTCTTGTTTACATGAAACATTATATTGATTGATTGAAGTCCATGAAAAATACTTTCCGCTTCATTCAACAAGTAATGCTTGGCTTGGGACAGAACAAGCTTTCGCCAAAACTGCAAACACTAAAAAACTGAGTTAGATTTTCATGTTGTTATGGCCATCTGATTTATAAATATAACCAAAGCCCTGATTTAATTTTCATTATGGTGTACCAGGGATGTACAAGAATTCTGTAATTCAGAATGAAACCATTTAAACAAATCAAATGAAACAAACTGTTTTAATATGAATTTCTTTGTGCAATGTCTATATGACTGCATTCTGATATCTTATTTTTGATGCCATTAAGGACTACTTGATAGTTACAGGGCAAGACAGTTATTTTCATGAGATGGCAAGGTGAAAGATGTGATTAAACAGACAGATTTTTTTATATGGTGCATAGTGGAATATACTGAAGACAACAACTGAAATTGAATAAATAATATCAGGGAAAGTGGAAATTATATTGCTCATCTTTATTTCAAATTTTATTTTTTCTATTAAATTGGATGCTGTGTGGTTGGATGTAAAACAGTAAGAGAAAAATAAATGGAGTTACAGTATTTGCAACTGCCTCACTGTTTTAATTCTTGGTTTAGGATAAAACATGATGTTTATTATAGGAATATGAAATCTGTTTTGTGTAGTACTGAAATCACAGCAGAAAAGTTTACTTGGTCTTTTTAAATCAGTCGGTTCACATGGTTTCACCAAGTAAATCTGGATTTCCAGTTTAAGTAAATTGAAATAGAAATATTGAATAGTTAATACTACTTTAGTTAGTCCAACTTGAAGAAATATGTGTCACGTCCCGCTCCGTACGATCCCGATGTGTACCACGCCCCCCTCATTACCTTGTGTTCTTCCCTGATGGATCTCACCTGTTGCTCGTTTTCCTCAGCTTGTTTAGTGTATTTAGTCCTTGTCATGGTCAGTGATCCCTAGGTTAGTCATTGTATTGTTACGTGTCGTCCCTTCCTGTCAGCCCTGGTCGTCATTAAAGTCCCGTTTCCCCGAACCTCCGACTCTGTGATCCTGTTTACCCGCCCGCTCACCGGCGTAGCGTGACAGAATGACTAACCTCCCGAACACGCTCAGCGCTGCCTGGGAAAAGCTTCCCCTTGATGAAGAGATTGTTTGGTGGACGAACATGCTGGAGCTTCAAGGGGATCCGATAGCCCGCCCACTGGTGAAGAAATGTTGGGTGCTCCTGAGACAGAGGCACAAGATCGGTGAGGAGCAGCTGCGTGACAAGGTGGGAGAACACCTTGAGCAGCTGAGGGAGAGAGCGGCAGTCTGGCTGGGCCCCTTGGGGTACACCTCCTGGGAGCCGCCCCCCGACTCACCGCCTGCCTCGATCCCGGTCGCTAGCAAGCCGGGAAGGACTCCAGCCTCAACCCCACCGCGAAGGACGTCACTTCAGCGGCGCACACCTGAGCGTGACGCGGCTTCGGCCGCTCAACCCCCCTACTCCGAAGAACTGCCAGGGCAACGCACCCAGGAGAAGGACCTGCCCGGGGTCCTAGAGAGCCCCGCTTGTCCGAGAAAGAGGAGACGCAGGGGAAAGGGAAAGACGACCGCCCCGACGCTCTCTTTGGGAGCATGCTCCCTTCTCCCCGCCTGGGAAAACGCCGCGGATGCCGTCCTTACAGGGATGGACCCCGGCGTATCCATGCCGGACCTGCTGGCTCCGGACCTGGTTGCTTCGGACTTGTCAGCAACACTGGCTGCTGCGGCCGCCTATCTGCCTGCGGCTGCGCTGCCTGCTGCTGCTGCCGCCGATCAGCCCGCGGCGGCACCGCCTGCTGTTGATGCCGCCGCTCTGCCTGCGGCACCGCCTGCTGCTGCAGCTGCCGCCGATCTGCCCGCGGCTGCGCTGCCTGCTGCCGCCGCCGATCTGCCCGCGGCTGCGCTGCCTGCTGCCGCCGCCGATCTGCCCGCGGCTGCGCTGCCTGCTGCCGCCGCCGATCTGCCCGCGGCACCGCCTGCTGCTGCGCCGCCTGCTGCTGCCGCCGCCGCGAAGCCAGCAGCACCGCCTGACCCGCCTGTCCTGCTTGACCCGCCTGTCCTGCCTGCTCTGCCTGCAGCTGCCACCACTCTGGCTGCGGCACCCGCCGCGGTGCCCCCTGCTGGCCGCGTGATGGCGGCACCCGCCGCAGTGGCCCCTGCTGGCCGCGTGATGGAGGCGCCCGCTGCTGGCCAAGTGACTGCAGCGCCCGACGAGGCGCCCCCTGCTGGCCGCACACCCATGGTGCCCCTTGCTGGCCACGTGACGGCGGCACCCGTCCTGCCGGCACCTGAACTGCCCGTCTCGCCTGTCCTGCCGGCTCTTGACCTGCCGGTCTCGCCTGTTATGCCGGCACCTGAACTGCCGGTCTCGCCTGTTATGCCGGCACCTGAACTGCCGGTCTCGCCTGTCATGCCGGCACCTGAACTGCCGGTCTCGCCTGTCCTGCTGGCACCTGAACTACCTGTCTTGCCTGTCCTGCCGGCTCCTGAACTGCCGGTCTTGCCTGTCCTGCCGGCTCCTGAGCTGCCTGAGATGGCCGCTGCGACGCCCCCTGCTGGCTGCGTGATGACGGTGCACGCTGCGGCGCCCCCTGCTGGCCGCGTGATGGTGACGCCCGCTGCGGCGCTCCCTGCTGGTCGCGTGCTGGCGGCGCCCGCTGAGGCGCCCCCTGTTGACCGTGCGCCCGCTGCGGCACTCCCTGCTGGTCGCGTGCTGGCGGCGCCCGCTGAGGCGCCCCCTGCTGACCATACGCCCGAGGCGCCTGCAGTGGTCCCTGCTCTGCCTGCAGCACCCCCTGCTGGCCACGTACCTGACTTGCCCGTTTCACCCGTCTTGCCTCTGGCTGCACCGCCTGAGGCCGCGCCCGGGGCTGCATTGCCAGCTGCTGCCGCTGCTCTGCCCGCGGCATCCCGTGTTGGCAGCTCCCCGGTCCAGCCCTGCTTGCCTGTCCAGCCGGTCCAGGCCGGCTCGCCTGCGGCTCCACCTGCTGCAATGACCACGCCCGTGGCCCCTCCCGAAACTCAGACTCCTGTCCCCAAGGGGGACTTTGAGTGGGATCCATCTTCCTACAGGGACCCATGCCCCTTAAGACCCCGCCTGTCAGTGTCCCGAAAGGGACGGGGCCATAAACGTGGGGCCCGGTTCCCGCCCGCCCTACCCCCTGGCTCGCCCTCGCTCGCCTTGGCGGGGGCTCCGGGGCCGCCTGCGGGTCCTTTGGCTCAGGGTCGGCGGTCGCCTCCGGGTCCCCCCCTGGTTCCGCGGTGCCGGTCCTCGGTCGCGCCTCCGGCTCCTTGTCGGTCGCCTCCGGACCCCCCTGCGTCGGCGGTTCGTCGGACGGCGCCTTCGCCGGCTCCGCTGTCGCCTGCCGCGACTTCCCCCTCCTGCCTGCCTTCCTTGGCGTTCCCTCCTGCTCCCTCCGTGTCCCCGTCGTCTCTCCCTCGTCCCGCTCCCGTGGCCCCTGTGTTGTCCCCTGCGGCTCCTGCCTTCCTCTCGCCCGCGGCCCCTCCGGCCGTCGCCCGTCTGGGCTCCCTTGGGCTCCCCTTGCTCCTCCTCCGTTCCCGCCTGTCCCACCTGTCTTTTCTCCTCGCCCTGTTGTTCCTCAGCTCTTTGTTCCCCCTGTGTCTCCTGTTTCGGTCTGCCTGTCCGCCTTCCCTGTCTTGTGTCGTGTCTTGTCTTTCTTCTCGTCCCTGTTCTTGTTCTGCGTCTCCGTTCTGTTCCCTGTTTTTGGTTGACATTCTGCTTTGTTTTCCAGGTCCTGTTTTCCCGTTTCGTCTCGTCCGTCGCCTCTCCTCTGGCGCGCCCGGTGTGCGCGC